>NW_024872639.1:0-22949 GCF_019054845.1 Dipodomys spectabilis | reverse complement strand
ATTCCACCAAAGTCATTGGGTCCCACAGCTGTGTGGTAAAACCCCAGAAATACAGAGGTCTATCCACAGAGTGCCAGTGCAGAAGACTCCCAAGATGCCAGTGCGAACTCAGACAGTGCAGAGAAAGAAACCTTGGAGTTCAGAACCTGCATGAAGACCCTACCGACTCCTTGCCAGCAGATCAGCTTCTCACCTTCCCACCAAACCCACCAACCCCCAGAATAGAGTGTTCCATGCTATCACAAAACAAGCCTATGGCATTGATCTGGACAGCATAAACAGAGGCAGAGATGGTATAAAACACAGACCCTTAGCCACTACCACCATCTGGCCCAGTTCACAATTATCTCAATGGATCTTAGAATAAGGTAGCATCCAGTGTCCTACTGCACACAGAAACAGATAGACCACAGCACTACTGAAGAGCTCCCATTCTGCTCCTAGATAAGTGAGCACACTATAGGGACAGCCTTTTCTCCAAGGGAGACCAGTGCTGGTGGTAACCCCCAAACTTGATCCAGATCCCACTGCCTACCATAAAGACTACAGGCCATATTAAAATTGGGAATGTGCAAGCTTCCCATTAGCTTGTGTAGTACAACCAGCCCACCAAACTTGACCAAGGGTGACCTTGGGAGGAAGCATAAAGGCTCAAGGCAGGAACAGCACCTATTGGCGACAACAGTCAGCAGAAGAAATCCGAACTGAATACTCAAAGTGGGAAATCCAGCATAACAGGTCTCACCTGAGCCCAAATAGTGTGTTGCTGTCTGGGGACCAGGAGCCAGGGCCAGGACTTGGGAAAGGGTTCTTGAGCCATACAACCCACCAGTCATGATTGAAGTGAAAAGCTGAATATATGCCTCAGAAGAGGGTGGAAAGAAGGGAAAATCCACCCCTAGGAACCATTCCTGTGATGGAAAAAAACCTGTGTATCCACGGAGAGAGAACCAGAAGCACAAATCTCATCAGTACCTGGCCTATATATGATGGGTGGGGGATTGACAGCTTCGGGTATTAGCACATTATTACACTCAGGAATTCCTAGAGACTCCAGCAACTGGAGACAAGAACACCCATAGGAGGGAGCAGGAGCAGTGTAGGCTGCTTAGTCCTTGGTTGAAGGTGGGAATTGCCTGTGATCTCCAGAAGACAACTGAGAGTCCTATGTGTATCAGATTATAATCTGTAGGTTGCCCTCACTCCTAACAGAACCTAGACCAGGTAAAGACTTAGCCACCTGAGAGTGAGCTTCATCAATTGGTCCAGGAATCAACCAAGAACCAAGAAAGTCAGCCAGCTATTGACCAAAGCAGTCAGAGTTTGCAATTGTGCTCCAACAATCCCTGAAACCTCATGCAAAACTCACAGCAAAAAATTACAAAATTCATCAAGAGCCAAGATAGAAAGCCAAACCCAGATACCAACAGACACCCAGAAAAGAGCCGTAGTGAAAGCAAAACAGACATGGAAGACAAATAGTACATCTAAGAGATTTTAGAGATAATGGTCAATTATTAAAGCAAGACATAGATCAGAAATTTGAAGAAAAAAATGAATTATCAAACGATATACAGGATTTTCAAACAGGAGATGCATAAAAAATTAGCTGCAGTACTCTGAGAACCAACATAAAAAAGAAAAGGAGGACACTACATATTAATTCAGAGAACAATTCAAGAAGAAGATAGTAACCTCATCAACTTATACTCCTCAAACCTTGATGCACCCAAGTATGTTTGTTAAATACTCTCAGACTTACAGAATAAAATAGATCCAAATACAATAATACTGAGACATGTTAATTCTCCACTCTCACCAAAGGACAGATCTACCAATGATAGGATTGACAAAGAAGCCTCTGAATTCAATGATGCCATATCGATCCAAATACAATAATACTGAGACATGTTAATTCTCCACTCTCACCAAAGGAGAGGTCTACCAATGATAGGATTGATAAATAGCCTCTGAATTCAATGATGCCATATCTCAAGCAGAATTAATTGGCATCAATGATGTGTTCCACCCTACAACAATCTAGAACACATTCTTCTCAGCAGCCCATGGAACTTTCTCCAAAGTAGACTATATCATAGTTCATAGAAAGGCTTTAAGCAAGTAAATGTGGATGGATATATTCCCTTGTAATCTTTTTGGCTACAGTGGAATCAAACTAGTTCTCAATATCAAAGCACACCATAGAATTAATCAAATACATGGTAATTGAACAAATACTTCTGAGCAACACCTCTGTAACAGGAGAAATTAAAGAAAAAAGTAAAAGTTTCTAAAATTCAATGAAAATGAATATAAATCACAAAGAAATGTGTGGAGCATGGCAAAAGAAGAGTTGAGGGGCAAAATCTTCCTCTCAGTGCATACATCGAAAAAGGGGAGACAGAGAAAGTAAATAATGTCATGTTGCAAATAAAACTTTTATCAAAGCATGAACAACTTGAACCTAAAGTTACTAAATGAAGTGAGAAAAATCAAAATAAGAGCTGAAATTACCGAAATAGAGACTAAGAAAACTATAAATAAATTTAGCAAAAACAAAAAGCTATTCACCTGAAAAAATGCTGGCAAGATTAAAAGAAGGAGAGGAAATCAAATCAATAAGATCACAGATTCCACGAGAAAAAGTATAACAAATAACTGACATTCAATTCTAAAGAATTATTTCCATAATCTAAACTCAGTAAGGGAGAATAACTTAACAGAAATGGATGAAATTTTACAGAAATATAAATTGTCCATACTCAACATAGAAGAAATACATCAATTAAAATAATCCAATAACTTACAATGAGATAGAGGAAACAATCAGAAGTCTTCAAACAAGGAAAAGCCAAGTACCAAATGAATATGATAAAACCTTTAAACAGGAACCCACACACCTCAACTCTTCAGAAAACAAAGAAAAAAAACAAACAAACAAGGAATTCTATGAAGCCAATATCACATTCATCCCCCAACCAGGCAAAGACCCAACAAAATAGAGAACTACAGAAAAATCTCCTTGATGAACATAGATGTAAATCTCCTCGAAAACATTAGCCAACAGAATTCAGAAACATATAAAAAATCATATATCATGATCAAGTAGACTTCATCTCAGAAATGATGGTACGGTCGAACATACGTAAATCAATAAATGTATTCCATCACAACAACAGATCCAAGCTCAAGAATGACATAATTATTTTCATTGTCATAGAAAAGGCCTTGGGTAAAATACAATATTCATTCATGTGAAAAGATCTTGAGATCATAGGTATAGTTGAAACATTCTTTGAAACAGTAAAATCTATATATGACAGACCAATAGGCAATATTATATTTAATGGGGAAAAACAACAAACAATTCTGCTAAAATCAGGAAGAAGCTGAGGATGATTACTCTCCCCACTTCTCTTTATTACAGTTCTGGAATCCTTGGAGTAGTATAGCAAGCAAAAGACACTAAAGGGATCTGCATAGAAAAAGAGGAATTGAAACTATCCCTTTTTGCAGATGACATGATAGTATTCTTCATTTGTCCCAAAAACTCCAGCCTCAAACTTTTAGAACTTGTAAACCATTTTGGTAATGTAGAAGGATACAAAATTAACCCACAAGATCATTTGCCTTTCTATACTCTAAGAACATACAAGCAGGAAGGGAAGTCAAGGAAAGATCCCCATTCACAAGAAAAAAATAAAATATTTAGAAATTAACCTAACCACAGATGTAAAGAAGCTATTTAATGAAAACTATAAAAACTTAAAGAAATAAATCATAGAGGACTCCAGGAAATGGAAAGATTTTCCATGTTCTTAGATAGGCAGATTTAATATGAGGAAAATGACCATACTGCCTAAATTAATATATAAATTCAATGCAATTCCCATTAAAATCCCAATGACATAATATATTAAACTCGAGAAAAGATTTCCAAAAATTCATAGCCAAAACCATTCTATGCAGAAACCCCAACAACACTGGAGAAATGAAGATACGGTTCTCAAACTATACTATAGAGCCATGATAATAAAGAGAGTAACTTGGTACTGACAAAAAAACAGGCCCCTATTCCATTGGAATGGATTAGACAATCTAGAAATAAAATCACATTCTTACAGTCAACTGATATTACACAAAGAAGCCAAAGACATGCAGTGAAGAACCGTAGCTTCTTCAGCTACTGGTGCTGGGGAAAATTGGCAGCCACATGCACAAAGCTAAAAATGGACCCTATATCAACTCAAAATGAATTGAAGACCTTAACAACAAATGTGAATTTCTGAGATAACTTCAGGACAGAGAACGACAGACAGGAAGTTACAGGCACAGGCAGGAATTTCCTGAACAGAGTCACAGGGTCAAAACAAATTGAAGAGAGATTCCACAAATGGGATTACCTTAAAAAGTTTCTGCACACTAAAGACATAGAACTTAAACTGGAAAGACAGACAACTAATTGGGAAAACAATTTACCCATGATATATCCAGTATATACAGGGAACTCAAGAACATGATCCTTCCAAAAACTAACAAGCCAATTTCAAAATGACCAAGGGAACTCAAGACAGACTTCTAGAAGAGATAAAAATGGCAAAGAAATACATGAGGAAATGTTTATCCTACTTGTCTGTAAAGTAAATGCAAATAAGAACAACCCGGAGATATCACCTTACCCAATCAGAATGGTCCACAGCCTAAATTCAGCCAATTACAAATGCTGGAATGAAAGCAGAGAAAGAGGAACCCTACTGCACTGCTGTTGGGAATGTACACTAATATAAACACTTTGAAAACAGTATGGAGATACCTCTGAAAGCTAAATATAAACTTCCCCTGTGACCCAGCCATACCATGTCTCAGAATCTACCCTGAGCAATAGGAAGCAGTATACAGGGACACATGCATCTCCCCATTCATTGGCGCATGGTTCACAATAGCCAAGATATAAAAAGAACCCCTGAAGCCCCAGTGTAGGTGAATGGACCCAAAAATTATTTCACTTGTATACAATAGAATATTATACAATCATTAGAAAGCAGAAAATAATGGATTTTGCAGGAAAGTGCAGGGAATTTAGAAAAAGTTATTTTGATGGAGGTAAGCCAAGAGTAAAGAGACAGATAGTATGACATCCCTGATATGTGAAAGTAAAATACAAAATGTATGGAGATATGACAGTTCCCTAGAACGAATGACCTCCACTCGTCTTGTTATATCGTTACATAATGACCTAATTCTGCTGACATATATATGCAATTCTGAGGGAAACTAGGAGGAATACACGAAATCAGAGGAAAACTGGGAAGATCATACAACAGAGGGGCCCATCAGCTGCACTGGACACTGATGAATATTACCTGGACATTTCATTGTGGTATCACAAACTTTTAGCTACATTACAAACCCATTGTAACCTCATCATCACTGTGACAAATCTATTGTGAAATTACATTGCTGTTCTGACATCATGATCACATTGTGACATCCCAATCCTACTATACCCTCTTAGCAACTTTGAAAAACCACATGTGTAGCCATGTCCTCATTAACAAAAGACAATTAGATGACATGCTATTGTAATGTCACAAATCCCTTGTGACATCATCACCAGTGTAAAATCACATTGTCATTATGACACCATCAGTTCAATGTGATATCACAAAAACACAATGACATCAGAATTAGGATATCACAATGTCATTGTGAGGTCATAGACCCATTGTGAATGCCTATTCTGCAATTCGATTCTATCTCAAATGTGGCATGTTTGTTGATCTGTGAAACTCATTGTGATCTCATAAACATTGGGACATCAAAATCCCTTCTGACATCACATTTCCACTGGGACATCACTAACCCACTGAGATATCATAAACCTGTCCTGTCTTCAAATCATCTCGGATATGCTGTTATTTTTATATCTTAGGATGTTTCTGAGCTCAATCTGTTCTGACCTCATATTTCAGGTATGACAAGTGACATCAGAAATCCACTGTGACATCATGACCATTGTGATATCACACTGCCAGACATTGTGACCATTATATCACTTTATTACAATGAAATTCTGCTACAACACATGTGTCTCCACATGTATACCCTATTACCACTGTTTTTGCTTCTTTCAATGTTATCTACTAGTTTTAGTGTGGTCTACCTACCTACATAATTAGCTCAGTGGTTTCCCTGAACATCAGGGGACTCTAGTTCCTTTAACATGTGCTTAGTATCCTTAAGCTCAGTCTGGAACTTGGAGACTTCTCCCTTTTTATCCTCCTCCTTTTCTTTCATGAAAGCTCCCTTTCATGATCCTAATCTCCTTTTCAAACTCCTCAAGTTGCAAGTGTGCTTCCAGAGTCACAGGAGAGTTCCTTTGGCTGTCCAACTGCTTCTTCTTCTTTTCACAGCACATTTGCTTTTCAGCTTCACCTTGAAATTCTCAACGCTGCTATTCAGTTTTTTCTTACCTTCACAATTTCCACTGGGACATGCTACTTCTGCATTACCTTCCTTGTGAGGATCCCAATAGTCTGTTAAGTCTTTACTAGTTTTCTTTCTTGCTTTTCACGTCAGTTTATTTTTGTGACAGATCTTTCAACTGTGTGTTTAGCTGTAATGTTTTGCTGTCCAATGTTCTTTCTGTTTCCCAGGCATTCACAATCAGAGCATGTATGTATATTAGCTCTTTCTGAAAAGTAACAATTTTTCTTTTTTAATTTTAAATATATATTATTATTTTTATTGCTCTAATTCTATTTTTCCCGATGATACTCCCTAAACCTATTAATTTCTGGTCTGATAAATACCTTTATGATATTCTTAGCCCAATAATCCATAGTAGTTTGATGATGAATCAGATTGTATGTGTTGAAATAGATTGTATCTGCAGCCATTTTGACTGCATCAATCAATCTGTACAACTAAAGGTCTGTGGTTGATGCTTGCCTTAAAATAGTCCTAGCACTAAATTGGTTCATAACAAGTGGGCAGAAAAAGCCAGAGAAACACAAGAAAAATGGCAAGTCCAGGTGTCTCAACTCCCACTCATGATATCTGGTGACAGAACAGTTAATGAATAATCCAGAGAATTGCCCAGAAGTTCTAGAAATATTGGGAAACGTGGTGAATACTAAGATTGGTGAATAATAAGATAGAATGCCTGCAAAGGACTCAGTGTGAGCATGATAGGGAGCAAGAAGAGGCTAACCAAAGATTGACACACTAACTTCGTTAGCAAAACCAAGCTGACAAAAATTAATACAGGAATCTCCTGACCTTGAGGAAGCTAATCAAAGAATAATACAGGAATTGCCTGAGCAGGCAGAGAATACTCAAAGAGAAAGACAGGAATTGCCTGAGCATGAGGCAACTAATCAAACAGGAATACAGCAATTGTGCAAGCTGGATGAGAATAGACAAATTTCAATGGAGTCATTCATGAAATCCAAATTAAGGAATTAATGGAGTCCATTCAAAATCAAAAACAAAGCTCCAACAAAGAATTTGAAGTCATAAAAGCAGACTAATTAGAAGAAAGGAAATAAAACACAAAATAGAAAGTCTTCACAGTAGTTTAACCATACAGAAGACTGAATCTTTAGGATTGAAGACAGCCTAGGTAACACAGAGAAAGAACATACAACTATACAAGACATATCCAAGACATATGATAGGTCTATTGCATATTTTGAAAACACCTTCAGAAAGCCTAATCTGAGGAAAATGAGTTAGAAGAGCACATAGAGACAGTAGTTAATGTTCTACGAAATTTATTTAACAGAATCCTGGCAACGAACTTACCTAACATGCAAAAACCTAGGCCTTTAGAACCACAAATAGATCAGAGGAGAACAGGACCTACCACCAACACAGTATAATATACATAGGATCAATTCAGAGAAAGCAAAGAATCCTTAAAGCTGTCAGGGAGAAATATCAATCATTCAAAAAGGAAAAACAATTAGAATAACCAAAGATTTCTCAGCAGAGTCAAGCAAAGCAAGAAGAGCCTGGAATGATATATGGCATGCTCTAAAGACAAACTATCAAGCAAGAATAATGTACTCACCTAAACTCTCCTTTATAATGGTATAATAAAAAACAACCTTCCATAGCAAAGAAAAACTCAAACAATATATGGAACAAAACTAGCCCTCCAAAATATACTTAAGATGTCCTACACATAGAAAACCAAAAAAAGCATTATAAATGCCAAGAAACCATACCCAAACTGAGAATCAAAGAACCATAGGAAGAACCCAGTTTTCACATCCCCCAAGAATGTGAGCTACATGGCAGTTACTACCAAAGATCTATAAGTTCTATCGCTCAATATTAATGGACTAAACTCAACAATTAACCGACATAGCCTTTCTAGATGGATTAAAAAGCAAGATCCTTCTATCTGCTGGTTTCGAAATCACAACTTGCCCATAAAAGCAAAGATATTCTGAAATTGAAAGGTGTAATAAAATCTAGCGAGTAAACAGTACCCATATACCAGTAAGAATTGCAATCCAAATATCAGATAAATAAGACTTCACAATAAAATTAATGAGAAGATATAAAAGAAAAAGGTCCCTACATACAAGTTATGGGATCTCTCCTTCAGGAGGATATTAAAATTCTAAACATCTATTCCTCAAACAACGAAGAACCCAAATTTATTCAAGAAACCCTACTTTTCCTCAAATCTCACTTAGATCTAAAGACATTAATTGTTGGGGACTTTAATACACCATTATCCCCTCTAGATAGATCAACTTGGCAAAATTTGAATAGAGAAACCACAGATCTAAACAACTGCATAGACCAACTACATTTAACAGACTAGATTTAACATAACAATTCACACAGCAACATCAGAATACACAGTCTTCTCAGCAGGAAATGAAAAATTTTCCAAAATAGAGCATATTTTAGGTCACATAGCAAACTTGTCCATATTCACAAATATTGAAATTATGCCCTGCATTCTCTCATACCTAGGGGAATAAAATTAGAATTTAATACCAAAACCCAGCAAAGAAAGTCTCTTTTAACATATGGAGGCTGAACAACACATGGCTGAATCACCAGTGGCCCATGTAAAAGATTAGAGAGGAAATTCAAATGTTCATGTTATTCAACACTAATGAACACACAAATTACCAGTTTCTCAGGGACAAAGGAAAGGCAATACTCAGAGGCAAGTTTATAGCTCCGAGTTCCTTCATCAACAATTTGGAGAGATGTGAAAACAACAATTTAATGAGACATCTGAACCTCCTTGAAAAACAACAGCAAACTAAACTCCAATCCAGTAGATGGAAACAATTAAAATTACATCGACGTTGAGTGAATTAGAATCCAAAAAAATCACAGATACAATCAACAACAGGATTCTCTTCAGGGATGCAAAGCTGGTTCAATATATGCAAATCAATTATTATAAGTTATCACTTCTGAAGAGCAAGGAGAAGAACCAAATGATTCTCTCAATAGATGCAGAATTAATATTTGACAAGATCCAACACCACTTTATGATGAAGGCTTTGGAAAAATTTGGAATCCATGCAACATTCGTCACTATAATAAAGGCTATATAAGACAAACCCAGAGCAAGCATTTACCTAGATGGTGTAAACTAAAGCCTATTCCTCTAAAATCAGGATTGAGTCAAGGATGTCAACTCTCTTCACTTTTCTTCAATCTAGTATTAGAATGCATTGCTACATCAATAAGATGATGCACATATAAATGGAACCAAACAAAGACAGATGAAGTAAAACTCTCACTCTTTGTGGATGACATGATGTCATATTTAAGAATCTCACGGACTCTACTCACAAGTTATTTAAGCTGATCTGAATTTTTGGCAAAGTAGCAGTGCATAAAATTAACCCTCAGAAATCAATGGCTTTTCTGTATGCCAATAATGAGAATAGAGCTGCTGAAATCAGGAAAGTTACTCCTTTTGTAATACCGTTACAAAAAATAATATACTTAGGAGTTAACTTAACCGAAGAAGTGAAGGATCTTTACGATGAAAACTTAAATTATTTGAAAAGAATATCAAAGGTGAACTTAGGAAGTGGAAAACCTCCCATGCTCTTGGATTTGAAGAATCAACAGTGAAAATGACAATACTTCCAATGGCTTTCTATAAATTCATTGTAAATCATCAATATTTAACTTCATTCTTCAATGAAGTAGAAGAAGCAATCCAAAAATTTATATGGAACAATAAATGACCCTGAATAGCAAAAACAATCCTTAAGAGAAAGAACTGTGCTGGAGGAACATCAATAACAAATTTTAAACTCTTCTACAAATCTATAGTAAACAAAATATCTTGGTACTTGCACAAGAACAGACCTAAGGACCAATGGAATAAGATTGAAATCCAAGAAATGAACCCAAAGACCAATAGCAGCTAATGTTTGATAAGGGAGCTAAAGGAATAGAATGAAAGACAGCCTCTTCAGTAAATGGTGCTGGCAAAATTGGTTAATCACCAGATTCACCTCCAAGTGGATCAAAGACCTCAAAGTCAAAGCAGACACCCTGAAAACATCACAACAAGCAATTGGAGAAACCCTCGGTCTCCTTGACACAGAAACACCACAAATCAAAGAATAGATGGACAAATGGAATTGCATGAAGCTGCAGAGCTTTTGCATGGCAAAGTTTACATAGCTATCAAGATCAAAAGAAAGCCCACAGATTAGGAGACGATCTTCACTAGCTATACAATGGACAACTGCCTAATATATAAAATATATTTGAAACTTGAAAATGTCAATTCTATAAGAACAAATCCTCAAAGAACCAACTGCCTAGAAGGGAGAGGAAGATGGCAGGGGAGAAGATGGAGGCTAAAGAAGCTCTTGCATAGAAAGCAGATTTATTGTTCCAGTGAGCACTCCTAGGCTAAAGAATCACACCAAGTTGTGCCATCCCAGTAAAGACCTTGGCCAGAGAGGGAAAATCCACGCAAGGAGACAGATAGGACCACTTGCTGGTAGCCCCAGCTTTGGAGGAAGTGGTGGTAGTGGCAGCAGCTGTAGCCTCCACACATACAACAGAGAGAGTTCAGGACAAAGGTGCCAGACACAGCAGGGTTGTGGATTCTACTCACCACCAGCAAGAACTGAAGAGTAGCAGATATTTACATCCTGCTGTTCACAGACTAGAGATGTCCCAAGAACCATGAATCTGGAGTGAATAGAATCCTGACATCCTCACTCCTCAGGAAGCATAGGAGGGAAGGCCGCCCCTCCCATACCACGGAGAACACCATCATTAATATTGACAAAAGCCTAGCTGGGCATCTAGCTCCAACTCAGGCCTTAGAAGAAAACAAAAGAGTCAGGTCACAAGAACCTAACCTGACCTGCCAGGCCCAACACCACACATGGGAAAGTCACTCTTCCCAGAAACATGTAGATTTGCCCCTGGAGGAGGGACTTTATTCACTGGGTATACAAAGCCAGAGACTGTCCCTCTCTACAGAAGCATAGAGAAACAATTGAAACTCAGTAAACATAAACCCTGAGATTTACACCAGGCTGGGCTCTGTGAGTGTCTCAGGAAATAGCCCCTCAGGAAAAAGCTGTTTGCTGAAAGGCCTCAACCCTACCCAGAACCTAGCCTTTTCACAGCATTTCCAAACTACAGGAAACAGCCATCTTCCTCTTTTGTGAAACTCAATGCAGATCTCTCTAGCACTGAAGTAGCCTTGGATGAGGATCACAAAATCCTGGGTAAATCAGAGCATTTTTCTGCCTGCTCAAACAAACTGATTTAAGAAACCCATCAAGCCACAGGAAAACCAAACACCACAAGCAGACCAGAGACCCTACCAAGAGACTGCTTATGGACCTAGGGGAGATACACCATCTTCCCATTCCCTCCCCGCAAAAAATATATATCAAAGAACTCTTTTAGTTTTGTTTTTTGTTTTTGAACTCTGGGCCTGGGCGCTGTCCCTCAGCTCTTCAGCTCAAGGCCAGCACTATAACACTTGAGCCACAGCACCACTTCCAGCTTTTTTCTTTTTGCTTATGTGGTGCTGAGGAATCGAACTCAGGGCCTCAGGCATGGAAGGCAAACGATCTACACTGAGCCACCTTCCCATCCCCAAAGAACTCTTTTTGTAACTTTTTAAAATTTAAATTAAGAAGTGTTTTCTGTTAATTTGTTTTTTTCCTTCAAAAGTTTTATTTTAGGTTATATATGGGTGTGTGCGTACTTCTTTTTTAATTTTTATTTTTTTAACATTTGGTCCTTCTTTTCATTCTGTTCATGTTTTTCTCTTCTTTTTTGGATGACTTAATTACTGTTTTGCTCATCTCGAGATATACACCCATCTTTGAACATTGGAGCTTAACCTCCCTTGTTTTCTTATTTAATGCAGAAATTTATTACTTGATTCAGAAGCTCTTAGGCTTCACTACTTTAATAGAGTATTATCTTTTTATACCTACATAATTAATAGTAATTAATATAATTAATAACTACTTTTAAGAAATTTTATTTTTTAGTTTTTCATGTCTCCTTAGTGTCCCTCCACTCCTCTTACTTTATGTTTTTCTTCCCTCAATATAATTACTTTAGACTTACATTATTTTACGTGTTTCACTTTTTAAATTTAAATTTTTGTTTTTCCATTTTTTTTCTTTTTTAAAAATCTTTCTTCTATCACCATAGGTCTCTTGGCGCAGGCTGAAATTTTCTTAATAGAGACCCGGAAACACAACAAATCAAAGAATGATTGGACAAATAGGATTGCATAAAGTTGCAGAGCTTCAGCATAGCAAAGGATATAGTTAGCAAGATCAATAGGAAGCCCACGGATTGGGAGAAGATCGTCACTAGCCATACAACAGACAAGGGTCTCATATCTAAAATATACTTGGAACTCAAAAAATTGAATCCCCCAACAACAAATCCTCAAAGAAACAACTGCCCAATAAATAAATGGGCTAAAGATTTAAAGAGAAACTTCTCTGAAGAAGAAAGAAGGATGGCCAATAGACACATAAAGAAATGCTCAACCTCCCTATCATAAAAGAAATGCAAATCGAAACAACATTGGAATACCATCTCATGCCAGTTAGAATGGCTATAATCAAGAACTCTAATAACAACAGATGCTGGAGGGGATGTGGACAGAAGGGAACTTACTTCATTGGTGGTGGGAGTGTAAACTTGTCCAACCATTTTGGAAAGCAGTATGGAGGTTGCTCAGAAGACTTCACATAGAGCTTCCCTATGACTGAGCAATCCCACTTTGGGGCATTTACCCAAATGTTTACAAACAAGCCCACACTAAAGCTACCAGCACAACTATGTTTATTGCAGCATTATTTACCATAGCTATGGAACCAACCCAGATGCCCCTCAGTAGAGGAACGGATTAAGAAAATGTGGTATATATACACAATGGAATTGTATGCCTCCATCAGAAAGAATGACATTTCCCCGTATGTTAGAAAATGGAAAGACTTGGAAAAACTTATATTAAGTGAAGTAAGCCAAGCCCAAAGAAACATAGGTCCCATGGTTTCCCTTATTTGCAATATCTAGTATACGTATGAGTCAAGCAGGAAAGGTCAGATAATGTGATGTTAGGAAAATTAACCCTTAGATATGTATTTTAATATTTTTTTCTTTGATGCATTTGTTTCTAACGCATTTATAAGATTATTTCTTTGTTGCTTTGTATGTCCCTCCCCCACAGTATAATACCTGCTTTCACTATATTTGATGTGCGTACAATTTGTGGAGAGGATGGGGAAAAACAAGTCATTTAAAGATACAGGTGGACCTGTTGCAACAATGAGAAATACAAGTTGTCATGTCGAAAATGAACTTTACAACTTTGGTGTGGGGGGAAGGATTGGGAGAGGGTGAGGGGGGGAGTCTGGAAAGGGATGTGAAGGGTAAAAAAAGGAGGAGGCTTCAATGCTTGATAAGAAATGGACTCATTATCTTGCCCATGTAATTGTAACCCCTCTGTACACTATGTTCACAAAAAATTAAAATTAAAATTAAAAAATCTTTCTCTTATCATACTGTCCAATCCATTTCTCTCTCAGGCATTAGGATTTGGTTAAATTCACTCACCTTTCACCTCTCCACATCCCTCTAATCCTATTTTTCTCCACCCTTCTCCCTTAACCTAATAATTTCTGGCTTGCTAAATCCTTCTTTCTTCTTCTTAGCCCATTAATCTATAGTTGTTTGACATTTAATAGATTGTGTCTATTGAACTAGATTTTATCTGCAACCATTTTTAGTGTGCAACTACAGGATTCTGGTTGAAGCTTGCTTTAAAATAATGCTCTAACACAAAGTTGGTGTTATTTTCGTAACAAATGGGCCGAAAAAGCTGGAAAAACACAAGAAAAATTGCAAGTTGGGTATATCAACTCCTATTCTTGATAATCAGGTAACAGAACAGTTAATAAATAATCCAGATGAGAGTTTCCAAAAAGTTCTACAAACTCCATAGGTAAACATGTTGTATGAAAAGATTGAAAACCTGCAAAGGGCTCAGTGAGAGTGTAATAGGGAGTGAGAGGAGACAACCCAAAATTAATACAGGAATCTGATGCTTGTGAGGAAGCTACTTAAAGATTAATACAGGAATGGCATGATCAGGTGGAGAACAGTCAAAGAGAAACACAGGAAATGATTGAACAGGCTGAGGACAGTTAAAGAGAAAAACAGGAATTATGTGAACATGGGAAATCTAATACAAGAATAATACAGGAATTGGGAGAGTGGGATAAGATTAGTAGAGGCAATCATGAACGCGTAAACAGACCATGAAAGAATTCAGGGAAACCAAAAGGGAATGCTGAATGGAGCTAAACAAAAGGAATCAACTAAGTGATTTCAGAATAAACACTGAACACCAAATTAAGGAAGTAAAGAATTTCAAACAAGATCTAAATCAAAGATCCAACAAACAATTTGAAGCCATCAAAGCTCACCAATTAGAAGGAAAAGAAATTAAAAAAAAAAAACATAGCCTTGACAGTAGGTTAAACCATGCAGAAAATCAAACCTCGGGGATTGAAGACAGCATAGCTATTCTAGAGAAAGAATATACAACTATCCAAGACAAATCCAAGAAATATGATAGATCCATTCAATATTTGGAAGCCACTATCAGAAGGCCTAGTCTGTGGATAATGGTTGTAGAGAAGCACCTAGAGAGAGGTTAGTGGGCTAGAAAATTTATTTAAAAGGATCCTAGCAGAGAATTTCCCCAAAATGCAAAAGGATATTCCTATTCAGATACACGAAGATTTTAGAACCCCAAATAGAGCAGACCAGAACTGGACCTCCCACCATCACAGTATAATATGCACAAGATCAATTCAGACCAAAGAAAAGATCCTTTTTAATGTGTCTAGGAGAAAAGATCATCCAACTATAAAAGGAAACCAATTAGAATCACCTCAGATTTTTCAGCAGAGACAAAGCAAGAAGAGCCTGGAATGATATATGCTATGCCTTAAACATAAACAATTATCAACCAAGAATACTGTACCCAGGTAAACTCTCCTCCATAACAAAGGTCAAATAAAAATTTGCAGAGCTTCTGCATGGCAAAGGACATAGCTAGCAAGATCAATAGAATGCCCACTGATTGGGAGAAAATCTTCACTAGCCATAAAATGGACAAGGGTCTCATATCTAAATTATACCTGGAACTCAAAATGCTAAAGTCTACAACAACCAATCATCAAAGAAACAACTGCCAACTAATAAAGTATTAAAGAGAAACTTCTCTGAAGAGGAAAGAAGGTTGGACAATAGGCATAGGAAGAAATGTTGAACCTACCTAGCCATAAAAGAAATGCAAATCAAAAAAAAAAAAAAAAAAACATTGAGATACCACCTCAGTCCATTTAGAATGGCTATAATAAAGAACTCTAATAATAACAGATTCTTGAGGGGATGTGAGCAAAAAGGAACCTTATGCATTGTTGGTGGGAATGAAAACTTGTTCAACCACTTTGGAATAGTATATAGAGTCCTCAAAAGACTTCACATAGAGCTTCCCTATCATGCAGCAATCCCACTTTTGGGCATTTACTCAAATGATCACAAACAAGACCATACTAAATCTACCTGCACAACTATGTTTATTGCAGCATTATTTATCATAGCTAAGATATGGAACCAACTCAGATGCCCCTCAGTAGACGAACGGATCAAGAAAATGTGGTATATATACACAATGGAATTCTATGTCTCCATCAGAAAGAATGACATTGCCCCACTTGTTAGGAAATGAAAAGACTTGGAAAAACTTATATTAAGTGAAGTAAGCCGGGCCAAAAGAAACGTAGGTACCATGGTTTGCCTTATTTGCAATAACTGGTATATGTTTGAGAGAAGCAGAAACGTTCATATAAGTTGCTGTTCATTGAAATGACACCAATATAAGGACTCAAATGTTTTTTCTTGTTTTTGTTTCTAATATATTCATAAGATGAGTTCTTTATGCTTTGTATGTCACTCCCCCATGGCATATGCTCTGTTTTCACTGTATTGGATGTTGGTATAATTAGTTGAAGTGAAGGGAAAAAACAAATTGTTTAAATAGGGATACAGGTGGACCTACTGCAACAATGACATGTACAAGACACTTTTAATTTGGTCAAAGCAATCATATGCTTAATGTCTTCTGGTTCTTCTTGATGGCCATTAGGCACTAGACTATTGAAATTTACTAACTATTGAACCACAGCCCCAATCTTGAACTTTCATGCTCAAAAATCTCAGTGATTCCTTTCCTCTGCAATGCACAACTTCTCTAGGAAGCAGTTTCCTGAATAATAATCCCTACTCACCTTATAATATGAAGACACAGCAAGACATATATGTAAGAGTGGGAAATTCTCTTTAAGATCATTATATATTTTCAATCTGGATTGTATATTTGTAAAAAGGATTTGAAATTTGTTAATTCAGACTTTCATAATTAAAAAAAAACTTCCAAATTCGCTCAAAAATTGTCATGATGCATCATCCTCTAATTGTTTCATATGATGGAGAAATTAATGTCTGAAGAATATGCAATTTGTTGAGTTCAAAAGCTATACATTTCTACTATTATATGTGGCCCTGATCTGTGAAGTAGACAGAGATATCAATGTTTTTCATTTCTCGTGTGTCTAGCCTCAAAAATATTAGAGATGAATCCATTCTACCAGGTTGTTTTTCATATAACTGACGAAATCACCATACACAAGACATGTCGTTTTGTTTAGTGATGTTTTCCCTCAGAGCATTTTTCTCTCGGCAAAACTTGCTGATATTTACCTGCCTGTCACAGTAGAGGAAGGGCAACATATGTACCCGTTTATTTTGGGAAATTATTTTAAATAGTCTAGTTCATGTTGTTTTAGGGAATCACAGAAGGTTTATTCACAGGAATAGAGAGAAAATGATACTAGAATTTGTCTTGATATTGTCTCAAGTTTTAGACCTGCTGGTAATTACAACTTGAACTTTTCATATGGTAGATTGAAAGATAAAACAGTGTGTAAATTATGGGCATTTTCTTCATTGAAATGTAAGAATGCAAATAAATCAGTACCCCTCAATGGATGTATGCTCTCAGAAGATAACACAAGCTAACAGTTTCATCTGACTCAAAGCAATATTTATTTAACTAAAGTGAATATTATTCATAATAGTAAAAATATGTACTACCAAATAGGAACCGAGAGTAGAGTACATGAAAAATTAAATTCCATAGTATTACTCTTCGTCATATTTTGAATCTACACTCTCCAAATAGTGATTTCGGAGTTATGGTATAATTCATAAGAGAAATAATAATGAAGATTTGTATTTCCCCCAACATACTGATTTTTCCTGAGGTATTTTTTATTTCCACAGGAATCTGTGGATCCAGAGATGTTATTGCACTGTCCTTATGATAAAAATCACAAAATCAGATCATGCAGTTTTCCATACCATCTGGTGGAATGTAGAAAGGTAATGTTTCATTGGAACATTTAGTTCATGGATAAATTTGATTTTTTTAAGATAAATTGTTGAAAATATTTGTGAAACATGTGAGAGAATGTGTGTGGCAGAAATGTCATGGAGAGATATTTGTATTCCTTCTGAAATCTCCGCAGCACGGAATGGAAAGTAAGACAATGGAAGTACAACTTCTGTACTTCTCCAGTTGTATTTCTAGATCTCCATTCAAAGAGGAACATTAGCAAATGTTTTGTTTGGGCAACTATGTCAAACTGTGTATGCCATGTTTCACAAAATTTAGAGGTGGTTTCCTTTTCTTTCCCATTGCCTCATTCTCAAAGTATAAATTAATGTCATTCTTCAACACTAAATCATTTTGTTAAGACACGCACTTTATTATCATATGACCTATAATTCATTTTGGATACTTTAGTTTTCAGACAGTGCTCAACAACTGTTAACATGTGAGATGTATTGTGTCTCTTACCTATATATAGTGTATTGATTACAAAATTATTCTTTTATTTTGATCATAAATTTCACAATATTCGAAGTTTGACAGAATAGGTTTTTTTTGTGTGTGTGTGAATGTAACACTACTACAGTAATTTCCAGAGCTGCAAGGGAAACACAGCTTCTGCGTTGAGTTTTTAAAGAAGACATTTGATGAGCCTCTATTTTGAATATTTTCAAATATATTTTCAATCACCCCCTTCTATGGGTTTATAAATTGTGCATAAGTAACCCATATTTGAGTAAATAAAGGCCAAAATTGAGTAAATGTACGTTTCTAAAATATGTAATAAAATTTTATGAAGCCTATTGCAATCATATCAATCTGAGAGATTGAGACCTCTGTATTATTTTTTGATGCCAGCCCAGGAAGGGAAGTCATTGAGAATCTTATCTCGACTATCCGATGACAACAAAGAGAAGAGGTGCTATGGCTAACATTGCAGAATTCTAGCCCTCTGCCAAAGGATGCACTAGCATATCTCCCATATCGTGGTGTCAAACCCGACGGAAGGCATCGAGCCCAAAGAAATTTAAAAGGGGAAATTTGAATATTTTTTTCACATTTGAACTTCTGTTACACAGAATGATTCTCATATTGCTTCCAAATTTGCTACTTGTCCCTTCAATGCTTGCCACCTGGTTCTGTGAGATTAACTCAGTTAATATATTACAACTTGTATAGACAAAACTTCTCTTGAAGATGATGTAGGCAAACCTGATAGCTAAAACACAGTCCAAATCAATGTAGGCCAGTTGCTCCCGAATCTACTGTGATGTTAGATTTCTCGTTGCTTGTAGTCAACATAACTTAGAACCAGAAACCAGGCAAGAGTACTGGGCTGGGAAGGAGGTTCAGTGATAGAGTGCTGGCCTTGCATGCATGAGGCCCTGGGTTCTATTCCTCAGCACCACATAAGCAGAAAAATAATCCGGAAGTGGCGCTGTGGCTCAAGTGTTAGAGTGCTAGCCTTGACCTGAAGAGCTGACAGCGCCCAGGCCCAGAGTTCAGGCTCACGACCAGGACCACCCCCCCCCCAAAAAAAAAGAGTTCTGAAAATACATGGCAGTTTGTTTCCTCAGAGGAAGTCTTGGATAAAGGTAAAGATTTGTTGTATTTTTCTGAATTTTCTGCGTTTGAATCTCAACTTATGTGGTGCTTATGTATGATTTGTTTCTTTAAGTGTGAAATTAAAATGCTTTGTTCAACTTGGTTTGTCTCCTATGCTAATATCAATACATATATGGATCAAAAGCCATGATCAAAAGCCATGTCAAACACAAATGTTTTTTTTTTTCCTTTCTTGCTATTTCTTCTAACATATTTCTAAAATAATTTGTTCTTTTCAATGTTTATAATCCACCTAAATGTTTCTTGTAAGGTTCATAAGGCTGTCAATCTTGTTATTGCTCTTTATATTGATAAAGTTAAAGGCAATTTAGTTTAACACCTCAACCAAGTATGTATTCCTCTCGTTGGCAGAATCGTTAGAAGATCGTATCCCAAGTTTTGTTTGGGGCACAAACAAAACCTCTGGCAACAACAGGTAAAGAAAATGCAGTTTTCTTATGATATATAACTTTCTGTAATAATTGAGGTTGAAGAAATAGGATGAATGAATAACACACTTTCTATTCTGCATAAACATATATTTTGCTCACTACAAACAAGTTTTGGATTAATCTCTGACTTGGTGACTTGATAGTAAAACCGAAGTATAGTTTCACTAAGACCACCCTAAGATATGTATTCAAATGCTTTTTTTTTTCTTTCATGTGATTGTTTCTAACACATTTATAAGATTAGTTCTTTGTTCCTTTGTATGTCCCTCCCCCACAGTATAACCCCTTCTTTCACTATATTTGATGTCGGTATAATTTTTGGAGCGGAAGGGGAAAAACAAATTGTTTAAATAGGGATACAGGTGGACCCATTGCAACAATGAGATGTACAAGTCCTTATGTCGAAAACGAACTTTTCAACATTTGTGCCGGGGCGGGGGGAGGAGAATTGGGTGGGGTGATGGGGGAAGATGAGAAGGGATGGGAATGGGAAACAAAGGAGGAGGCTACAATGCTTGATGAGAAATGTACTCATTATCTTGCCCATGTAATTGTAACTCCTTTGTACAATATTTTCACCATAAAAAAAAACCAAAAAAAAAGAAGAAACTCAACCAACCAAACTACTGAAGATCAGAATTACCTTACCTGAAAAATCGTCTCATTCGCTTACAATCAATTCCAATCAGGGAATGCATCCTTAGCAGTTTTTTTTAAACCAATAATTTCTCCCCCTTTTCATGGTTTCAGGATTCACCCATCTAATCAATTATGAAATTGTAAGTGGGAATATCTTCAACTGGTAATTGATCAATGTATAACAATTGCATGTGAGTATCATGTCTACAATTTGAAATTGATTATTATTGTAAAAATAACTACCTGGTTTGAATTGTCTTGCTGCATTATTTGAGGAGATTCTTGAGATGACTTACAATTTGTACTTTGCAAACATATATATTAATAAAATGTATTTAGAGCTATTTTTAATCATCAATACATACATGGATATCACATTTACCATTCCCAAATAAAGTATGTAAACATATTGGATATGGTATAGATAGGATAATCAAAATTAGATATGTACCTACAAAAGGTATAGTAGCTTATTGAGTATTTATGAGATTGTCTAAGAACTATAATTGTTAGAATAAACTTGTCCATCCAGGGTCAAAAATATATTGTACTGTTGATTTTATAGATTATCAGAGCAACCATCACTTCCTGAAATGGTAAGGTGACAAATAAAGGAACAAATGAACAGTAATTGGGCTTGCATGGAATTGTTCCTAAGCATTTATTTCATGTGGGATGATGTAATTTGTGTTGCTTGCCAATAAGAGATATTATCCTTTTTATAAGTCAGACAATGGATTCTAGATGTACTGATATTATAAAAAAAAAACTTCTCTGATCAGTCCTGTTTAAAATAAAAATGCGTGTTTAACTTAAGACCAAATTTTATTTACATGAGCCTCTCATCACAGTAGGGCCTCATATATGCTTTCTGTGAAAAGGTAATAAGCATACTAGGAATTTGTATTCAATTGCCTGTTGTATGTCAGACATTACAATGTTATGTGCAGGATGATTTGGCAGGTTTTATAGTGAAGAAAGTGCTAACTGAGGCAGACTAATGGGAATAGACATGTTCACCCTTGCATCAGATGACAATGTTCTAACTCATGAATCTTATAGAGAGGACTAAAACTCATAATGCTTTCACACTGAATGGGTCAATTCAATATTTGATCAATAGAATTAAGAATATGGCATGGGAAATGATTTTTGGGGTCGAAAACCACATTTGAGGGCCAGGTGATAATGTTATTAATTCTAGCATTTCTTGTGTTTGAACCATGCTGCACTTATTATGGATTAATAAATCAGGGAGTATTTTCAGATTCATTTCTGAAATTCCTCCTCTCAGAATGGAATACTATAGAGCACTATCCCTAAGGAAAATCACGTTTGGACCTGCAGTGTGCATGAATGTCGGGAACAATGAAACAGAAAAATCACAAACACTCTGGATAACAGAGAAAAGAAGCCTGGTACAAGTCTTTTAGGGACATGTAGGAGGCTGATATCTGAGGAATAGTTTTCAAGGCAGTCCAACAGGAACCTTTGTCACACCCTCATTACCTCATACCTGGAAGTGGCATTGTACATCAACTGGTAGAGCATTAGAACTTTAAAAAGCTCAGGGACTGTGACCAAGCCCAGAATTCAAGTCCAACGACCAGGAAGAACCAAATAAAGGACTGTAATGCAATATTCATCACTAGTATTTTGGTTTACTCGCTGGTATTTCCAAAATCTCGGAAATACTTTCATCCAGATAGAAGCCAGTTAGATTTTATTCACTTCCTAGTTGTACTAACTTGCATTTTCTCTTTGCAATTCAGAGTAGTGTAACATGCAGTGATATTTCCTCAACTTCTTTTGTTATTACCATTTAACATGATTCCAAGTATTATGAATCTGTTCCCTTATGATAATATGTCCTATTTATGAATCATAATTTTTCTGGCTTCTAAAATTGAATGATACTTGAGAACCTGTGAATTGAAGGGAGAATGTGTGAATATGTAGACTATGTTACTTCCTCATTTGTCTTTTAAAGTTTATCCAACCCTATTTTTGTCATTATATATATGTGAGTAGATTTGTGTGTGTGATCTCATATTTGTGTTTCCTGTCCTGTCCATTTGGAGATGCAAATATTTGTGTGTGTGTGTGTATTTGTGTGTGTATGTGTGTGTGTGTGTGTGCAAATGAAATTGTGTTACAATTTTTCGCTTGAAAATTGATGATTTTTTTCTACCTTCAATTCTAGATTTTACTCAATCATGATAAAAGGTTGT
>NW_024872638.1:0-21077 GCF_019054845.1 Dipodomys spectabilis | reverse complement strand
TTTCAACACAGTATCCTAACATAAGTAAAGTACATGAATTAGGGACTATTGTCAGGTGTCAGTATGGAAGGAGCAATTATATATTTCAAGTATGGGTTCTTTATTTTCCATTTACTATTTTTTTTGCCAGTCCAGGGGCTTAAACTCAGGGGTAGGGAATTATTCCTGAGCTTTTTTTTTTTTTGCTCAAGGCTAGCACTCTACCACTTGAGGCACAGGATTCCTTCCAGTGTTTTTCTTTTTTATGTGTTACTGATGAATTGAACCCAGGGTTTCATGCATGCTAGGCAATTACCATACCATGAAGCCACATTTTCAGAGCCCTAAATGACTTTCATAAGAAGGCATTACATTTTCATTCTGTAACTATGCATCATAAGTTTGTCCAGGTGCTAGAAAATGATGTAGAAAGTAAAACAATACAATAAGTCCAGTAAGGCTGGATGGACAACGAATTTCACAGTCTAGCCAGGGCACAGTGGGTCTTACCTCAGGGAGCTGTTTCAACAGGGTAAGTGAGATAGCTCCTGACCCACAGCCCACCTCCAGAATGAGAGGATCACCTTAGATTCCAGCCACATGGGGATGCTGGACCTCCTCCTTCCAGCACCCATTCAACCAGTTTTTGTGAAAGAGAGAAGAGAAAAGTCAGAATTACAATTAAGTCGGGTGCCGGTGGCTCAGAAATCTAATCCTAACTACATAGGAGGCTGAGATATGAGGATCATGGTTCATAGCCAGCCCCAGCAGGAACGTCTCTGAGACTCTTATTTCCAAAGAACCACCAGAAAACCAGAAGTGGTGCTGTGGGCTCAAGTGGTAGAGCACTAGCCTTTTGCTGAGGAGCTCAGGAACAGTGCCCATGCCTAGGGTTCAAGCCCCACAACTGACAAGAAGTGGACTTCCTACCACAAGAAGTGGATTGAATAGCACCCATTGTCCTTGGGAGCATGGTAGTGAAGTGAGGCCGAGCTTCCTGTGAAGCTGAAGTCATAAGGAGATCACCTGACTTCTCTGTGCCTCGGTTTCCCCAGATGCAAAACTCAACACAGTGAAGGATCCCCTTCCTCATGGGGATAGGGTAATGATGAAAGAGAGCCATGTTTTGTTTCAAAATCCCCACCTGTTGCATGATTAATAACTGACCCCACCTGAGCCCTTTGCTGGTATCTTCCTGTCATTTGCTCACAGAATTGCCGAGAACCTTCTCTAAAGGCCACTCCCTCCATGCCAAGCCATGCTCAAGAGATTCCCTCTGTATAAATCCCTTGTTTCCTCAAAACTGTCCTGTGAGGAGAATGAGATCTGATGGTTGTGGCCCTACCCAGAGCTTCACCTGTGGTCAAGAATCGGCTGCTGTGGACTAAAAGTTTGGGATAATCCATCTAAATCGATGACTGAGCATGGCGCTACATGTCTACCATCCCAACTACAGAGGACCAAGCCTGGTGGAGCATACCTGTCCCAGATAGGAGGACCTCAATCCAGACCAACCAGAGCATATATTGAGTCTCTGTTTCAGAAATGTCCAAGACAGAAAGGTGGCTCTTCAAAGCCAGGGTGAGGAAATAAGCAGGGGGTCATGGTGCCCCCAGAGGAGTGTCTGACCCCGGAAACAGATGGGCCAAGAGCAGAGAACCAGGGCCAGGGACAAGGTCAGGGCTTTAGGTGGGCTGGCAGTGCACCATTACCTGAGGTTTGAAATCCTGCACCTTGGGAAGGGGGGAGGGAGCTGGGGTGTGGGCTGGCATCTCCATTTCTTACTATACTCCAAAGTCGCTTGGGTCTCTTCCTCACCACTCAGCCACCTCTACCTTCCTCAATTGCTGGTAGTATTGGAAACTAACAGAGGGAATCCAGGTGCTACTGGGCAGCATGGAATGTGGGCGTGGCCACCATTCTTGTATCCCATTGGTTAGAAAGAACCATGAAATAATGGGGGTGTGGCTAGAATTCTGTGATGCAAGCAGCATGGG
Organism: Dipodomys spectabilis; assembly: GCF_019054845.1. Lineage (NCBI taxonomy): Eukaryota > Metazoa > Chordata > Mammalia > Rodentia > Heteromyidae > Dipodomys > Dipodomys spectabilis. Next base: position 19,101 of record NW_024872638.1, on the reverse strand, counting down.
TGGAGTCAAGAAGACAACAGCTCCCCCAGTCCTTTTCCCAGGGACCAATTTAGTTGGAGAAAAGAGGATGACCTTCTTTAGCTGGATGGCTGCACAGATTATTGTGTATGTCTGTTTGTTACCAGACCCGGACCTTGAACTCAGGATCTGGGAACAGTCTGTGAGCTGCTTTTGCTCAAGGCTCGCCTTCCACACTGGAGCCCTGGGCTTCTGGCTTTGTTGGAACTGAAGTTGGAGAGAGGTCTCAAGGACTTTCCTGCCTAGGATGACTTTGACCATGATCCTCCTATCACAGCCTTGTAAGTATCAAGGAGGACTGCTGAGAGCCACTGGTGCCTGCCTAATCATTGGTCTTGCTGATATTCTTGGACAGAACGGTGAGTACCCTATCCCCAAGTTGAAGTGGTGGGAGTTGGAGCCCACAGTTGGAATCCTGGTCCTGCCACCTCCAAATGGCAGGAGATCCTAAGGAACTCATCCTATCCATATGAATACCAGTGGAATGTGATGTATGTCATGATTGAATGGGCAGTTCTTGAATGATTCTAGGATAAAATTATACACATATTATAGGATACTGACCGATTTTAGTTAATTATTAAACATTTAAACAATCACATTCATAAAATTTAGGCATAATAAAATACAGAAGAATTGGGCCTCACATACTGCAAAGGTGCCATTTTTCTGCCAGGACTGGGATTGAAACTCATGGTCTTGGTAACTCTGTTGCACTGTGTGGGAATGGGAAGCTGGCCTCCTTGAAGTCAAGAAATTCAGGTCTGTTCCTCATGCCTAAAACAGATCCCCATCACTAGAAACATCCTGTTCATGTACAATTTACATATATGATTTATATTTATATACATAAGTTGACTCCATATTGCATTCAGTAGTTATTTTATTTTTTTGTTTTATTCATGTATTGACCATTTATTTTATTTACTATTATGGAACATGAAACATTGATTACATTGATTATACAGGATATAGGTCTTCATCCCTGACACCCAGGACTTTCACAGAAAAGGAAAACATGTGTCACCATTATCTTCTTACTCCACGATTCATTTTTGGTAATGCTGGCATCTGAATTCAAGGCCTACAAGCCTACAAGGCCCAATTCATGAATGGGTGAGTGTTAGCATGCCATCCTGTGGCAAATTGAGCTGACAGAGTGTTCCCAGGACCTCAGGTCAAGCCCCAGGGGTTACCAAAATAAGAAAATATTGACATGCAGATGGCAGTATGCTAATAAATATATATCTTTATAGAGTGTCAAAGATGTCTATACATTATTCACTTATATAGACTACATTCTTACCAATTCCTGGGGATTAATTCTGCCTCAATGTAATTAATAAATTGTTTTCATCCGTAAACTATTAATGAAATCAGTGTCCTGAAATTATTGCGTTCCTTTAAGTAATAATATTCTTTCGATGCTTCATAAATATTAAATCAAATCAATCAGCCTCCTGAAATATTAATTTAATTTTATAGAGCATCTTCCATGATCAATTCATTCAACCGTGACATTGACAACATTCCATTGTTAATCCTGATAGTCTGGCAGACTTCAGCAATGCAAGTTGAAGTACCCTTTGCAACAGTGTCACTCAGACCCATGAGGGTCACCATACAAAGGAAGAAAATATAAATTGGCCATATTTTTTCTGTGCATTGCTTTCCCTGCAAGGCCTGGGGGTCTAGGGTCCCAGAAGGAGCTGCAGATCTAGTGGCTGTACCCCAGCCTAGGGTGATCAAAGCTGAGGCAGAATTGCCACGACCTGAGTTCAAGCACCGTATTGAGAAAAGTAAAATTAAAAAATTTAGCTCCCTTGCTTGCAATTCACGCTGTTTATTCTTCCAGGCTTTGGATTTGAACTCAGGATCTGGGTAAACCTACAGCAATGGGGATGAAGATAAGAAAGTCAGGCCTGTTCACTAGTCCTGAATTCAAGTAACAGCCCCGGAAACATACTATTTATACACATTGTAAAGATAGGATTGATACTTACCTATAGATGTTCAGTCCATACATGTTTGGTGTGGTTGTTCTTGTATTTTTTGTTTATTAATTTATTTACCATTGATTGTACTATGATGAAACCCCTTCCATATATTACATTGATGACATCCTTTCACAGAGCATCTAGATTTATAGAAATGTTCTCCATCATGCCAGGATTCTCAGGATCACCAAGGATATTCAGAGAAAAGGAAAACAAGTTTCACACTTGGCTTCTTACTCCACGATTCACTTGTTGGTAGTGCTGGGATCTTAACTCAGGGCCTAGTAGGGCCAACTGGCCAATAAGTCAAGGTGAACACACTAACCTGTGAGCAACTAATGAGCTAGGCCATTCCCAGGATCTGACATTGATCACCAGGGTGGTCCACTATAGTCATGAATTCATACTTTAAACATACGATCTATATTGACAAAACATGTGTGTATAGCATCTTGTAAAAGTTCGGTGAACTTCTCCTTATTTTGTCTCTACTTCATGGAGGTATTTTGTATTTGACTAAGTAAGGTGACAGGTTTAACTGTGCTGACATGGATGACAACCTGTTCCCATGGTTATAGGGCTGCCTATGAATTCCCCTTCCTAGTTGAGACTCAGGACTTACACAGGAGAGGAAAACGTTTACAACAACTGGCTTCTGACAACAGGATGAATCTTTTGTGAATGCTGGGATTTAAACTCAGGTTTGGATAGCACTGTTGCACTGAGGAGGAAGGGGAAGCTCACCATCCTTGAAGACTAGAATGTCAGGCCTGGTCCAGGACCTGATTTGAAGCCCCAGCACTGAACAAAATAGCAAGCCCACCTTTTTTAAACATAGGATCTCTCTTTACCTACAGGTGTGTTATGCATCTTGCATTAAGTGTATTTATACTTTTTATTAATTTTTATTTATCTTATTCATGGATGCATTGTGCATTATATTGAATATGTTGACAGATATAACTGTGCTTACATGGATGACAACCTAATCCCATGGCTATTGAGTTGCTTATATAGCATTTTCCATTCTCAATGACACCCAGGACATTCACAGAACAGGAAAACGTGTGCAACCCTAGGCTTTTAACATCAGAATGAATCTTTGGCAGTGCTGGAATTTGAACTCAAGGCCTAGCAGGCCCAATTGGTGAATGGATCATGGTGAGCACACCAGCCTATGAGCCACTAAGGAGTTAAGCCATTTCTGGGACCTGAGATGGAGTCCTGGTGGGGGCCAATATAGTCATAAATTCATAATTAAACAAAGGATCTATATTTCCAAATATGGGTGGGCGACATCTTGCATTTGATGTAGTCATTCTCTTTATATTGTCTTATTCATTGATGTATTGTGTATTTTCTTTTTTTTAATTTTTATTTTTTATTGTGAACATACTGTACAGAGGGGTTACAATTACATGGACAAAATAATGAGTACATTTCTTATCAAGCATTGCAGCCTCCTCCTTTGTCTACCCTTCACATGTCTTCCCAGCCTCCCCCCTCCCCGACCCTATCCTCCCCACCCACACACCAAAGTTGTAAAGTTCGTTTTCGACATGAAAACTTGTACTTCTCATTGTTGTAACGGGTCCACAGTTATCCTTAAATTACTTGTTTTTTCCCTTCTCCTCCAAAAATTGTACTGACAGCAAATACAGTGAAAGCAGGCTTTATACTGTAGGGGAAGGACATACAAAGCAACAAAGAAATAATATTATAAATGAATTAGAAACAATTGCATGAAAGAAAAAAACATTTGAGGGGCTGGGAAGGTGGCTCAGTGGTAGAGCGCTTGCCTTGCATGCCTGAGGCCCTGGGTTCGATTCCTCAGCACCACATAAGCAAAAAGAAAAAAGCCGGAAGTGGCGTTGTGGCTCAAGTGGTAGAGTGCTAGCCTTGAGCTGAAGAGCTGAGGGACAGCACCCAGGCCCAGAGTTCAGGACCCACAACCGGACCCAAAAAAAAAAAAAAAAGAAAGAAAGAAAAAAACATTTGAATACATATCTTAGGGTTCATTTCCCTAACATCACCTTATCTGACATTTTCTGCTTGACTCAGACATATACTAGATATTGCAAATACGCGAAACCATGGGATCTATGTTTCTTTGGACTTGGCTTACTTCACTTAAAATAATTTTTTCCAAGTCTTTCCATTTCCTAACAAATTGGGCAATGTCATTCTTTCTGATGGAGGCATAGAATTCCATTGTGTATATATACCACATTTTCTTGATCCATTCATCTACTGAGGGGCATCTGGGTTGGTTCCATATCTTAGCTATGGTAAATAATGCTGCAATAAACATAGTTGTGCTGGAAGCTTTAGTGTGGTCTTGTTTGTAAACATTTGGGTCAATGCCCAAAAGTGGGATTGCTGGGTCATAGGGGAGCTCTATGTGGAGTCTTTTGAGGAACCTCTATACTGCTTTCTAACGGGTTTGAACAAGTTTACACTCCCACCAACAATGAAGTAAGATTCCCTTCTGTCCACATCCCCTCCAGCGTCTGTTGTTATTAGAGTTCTTGATTTTTGCCATTCTAACTGGGGTGAGCTGGTATCTCAATGTTGTTTTGATTTGCATGTATTTTATGGCTAGGGAGGTTGAGCATTTCTTCATGTGTCTATTGGCCATCCTTCTTTCTTCTTCAGAGAAGTTTCTCTTTAAGTCTTTAGCCCACTTATTTATTGGGCAGTTCTTTCTTTGGGGATTTCTTGTTGGAGGATTTAATTTTTGAATTAGAAGTATATTTTAGATATGAGACCCTTGTCCGTTGTATGGCTAGTGAAGATCTTCTCTCAATCTGTGGGCTTTCTATTGATCTTGCTAGCTATGTCCTTTGCCATGCAGAAGCTCTGCAACTTCATGCAATGCCATTTGTCCAACTTTTCTTTGATTTGTTGTGTTTCTGGGTCTCTATTAAGAAAATTTCTGCCTGCACCAAGGAGACCTAGGGTTTCTCCTGTAATGTTTCCAGAGTGTCTGCTTTGACTCCGAGGTCTTTGATCCATTTGGAGTTGATTCTAGTGCAAGGTGATATTTGACGATCTAGTTTTAGTTTTCTACAAGTAGTTAACCAATTTGACAGCACCATTTACTGAATAGGCTGTCTTCCTTCCATTCTATTTTTTTAGCTCCCTTATCATTAGATGGCTATAGGTCTGTAGGTTCATTTCTGGGTTTTCAATTCTATTCCATTGGTCCTGAGGTCTGTTCTTGTGCCAGTACTAAGCTGTTTTGATTACTATGGCTTTATAGTAGAGTTTGAAATTTGGTATTGATATTCCTCCAGCAGTGTTCTTTGCGTTGAGGATTGTTTTTGCTATTCGGGGTCTTTTATTTTTCCATATGAATTTTTGGATTATCTCTTCTATTTCCTTGAAGAATGAGGTTGGAATTTTGAGAGGTATTGCATGGAATTTGTAGATAGCTTTGGGAAGTATTGCCATTTTCGCGATGTTAATCTTTCCAATCCAGAAGCATGGAAGGTTTTGCCATTTTCTAAGTTCTGTTTCGATATCCTTTTTCAAGTTTTTAAAGCTTTCACTTCCTTCAATCTAGTATTAGAATGCTTAGCTACAGCAATAAGACAAGATGCATACATAAAGGGGATCCAAATAGGGAAAAAGAAATAAAACTCTCCCTCTTTGCAGATGACATGATCTTGTATTTAAATAATCCCATAGACTCCACTCCCAAATTACTCAAGCTGTTTCAAAACTTTGACAAAGTAGCAGGGTTTAAAATTAACCCCACAAAATCAATGACTTTTCTGTATGCCAACAATGAGAAAAGTGTGGATGAAATTAGGAAAGCAACTCCATTTGTAATAACCCCACAAAAAAAAAAATACCTAGGAATTAACTTAATCAAAGAAGTGAAGGACCTCTATGATGAAAAGTATTGTGTATTTTCTTGAGTATAGGTTGACAGATATCACTGTGGTGATCTAGAAGACAACCTATTCCCATGAGTATAGAGTTGCTTATACCTTCTCTATCCTAGCTGAGAACCAGAATTTGCACAGCACATGAGAACAGGTGCAACGACTGGCTTCTCACATCAAGGTGAATTTTTGGCAGTGCTGGGATTCGAACTCAAGGCCTAGGAGGCCCAAATTCCCAATGGGTCCACGTGAACACACCAGACTGTGAGCCAAGAAGGAGCTGGGCTGTTACCAGTAACTGAGATTGAGTCCCAGAGAGGCCAAAATAGTCCTCAATGCATCATTGAAACATGGGATGTATATTCACATCCGTGTGTGTACTGCATCGTATATTAAGTGTAGTTCTTGTCTTTGTTTTGTATGGTATTCATGGATGTATTGTGTATTTTTTGAGTATATCATGACAGGTATAACTCAGCTGACATGTATAACAACTTATTCCCATGACCACAGGGTGGCCCATGCATTCTCCATCCTAGCTGAGACCCAGGAGTTGCACAGGAAAGGAAAACAGGGGCAACAATTTGCTTCTGACATCAAGATGAATCTTTTGGCAGGGCTGGGATCTGAACTCGGGGCCTAGAAGGCCTAATTGGTGAATAGTTCCACATGAGCACACCATGAAGAGTGAGCCATGAAGAAACTTGGCGTTCCCAGTATAACGAAATAATCTGATAAATATGTTAGAAACAATTGCAAGAAAGAAAAAAATACATTTCAATTCTTAACTTGGGGTTCATTTCACCTATTATATTGATCTGGTTTAATCAATTCTCTGTCTTCACTACCAGATTATTAGAAGAATACATACAATAATTGCACTGAGAAGTGATTTAGAGAAATAATTCATATTGTTTACTTTTAATTTTTTGAGGTAAGTACTTGGATTCAAATTCAGAGCCTTGCATTTGCCAGGCAGGCCTCTGACCACTTGAACCATGTCACATCCAGTAATTTTTGCTTTGATTATTTTTGAGATAGAATCTTGTATTTATTTATTCCTAAGCTACCTGGATAGTGAATTTCCTAGTTTATGTTCAACATAGGTAGCATGACAGCCACACATTGGCACACCTAGCTTTTATTGATTGAACTGGAGGTCTCTTTTATGTTTTCCAACTTGACCTTGAATTGCAACTATCGACATTTCTATTTTCAGAGTAGCTAGGATTATAGGTATAAACCACCTCATTCGTATATGTTTACGGAAAATTTTGAAAGCATGAGAAAATCCTCTAGAGTTACTAACCATATCCAGATTCTAGGCGAGACACTAATGATTATTCTGTCAAAAATTTTTGACATTATTCTGACAAACTTAAAAAATTTTTTTTTTCAAAATACCGTACAGAGGGGTTTCAATTACATGGGTAAGGTAATGAGTACATTTCTTACCAAGCATTGTTGCCTCTTCCTGTTTCCACTTCTCATCCCTTCCCATTTCCCCTCTCCACCCCCCCAACAGAAAAAGTTGTAAAGTTCCTTATTGGACATAATGACTTGTATAGCTCATTGTTGCAATGGGTCCGACGTATCCATATTTAAAGGTTGGGTTTTGCCCATTCCCTCCACAAATTTTAACAATATCAAATAAAATGGAAGTAGGGGTTTATACCATGGGGTAGGGACATACAAAGCAACAAAGAAATAATCTTACAAATATGTTAGAAACAATTGCAAGAAAGAAAAAAAAACATTTCAATAATTATCTTGGGGTTCATTTCACCTAACATGAACTTATCTTACCTTTTCTGCTTGTCTCAAAAATATACTAGTTTTTGCAAATAAGGGAAACCATGCGACCTATATTTTTGGGCCTGGCTTACTTCACTTAATTTTTTCCAAGTCTTTCCATTTCCTAACAAATGGGGCAATGTTATTCTTTCTGATACAGGCATAGAATTTCATTGTGTATATCTACCACACTTTCTAGATCCATTCATCTAATGAGAGGCATCAGGGTTGGTTCCATATCTTAGCTATTATAAATAACGTTGCCATAAACATAGATGTGCTGGAAACTTTAGTATGGTCTTGTTTGTGGTAATTTGGGTAAATGACCAAAAGTGGGATTGCTGGGAAATAGGGGAGCTCTATGTGGAGTCATTTGAGGAACCTCCATACTACTTTCCAAAGTGGTTGAACAAGTTTACACTCCCACTAACAATGCACTAAGATTCCCTTCTGTCCCCATGTCCTCCAGTATCTGTTGTTATTAGAATTCTTGATTATAGCCATTCTAACTGGGCTGAGGTGGTATCTCAATGCTGGGTTGATTTGCATTTCTTTTATAGCTAGAGAGGTTGAGCATATCTTCATATGTCTATCAGCCATCCTTCTTCCCTCTTCAGAGTTTCCCTTTAAGTCTTTAGCCCACTTATTTATTGGGCAGTTGTTTCTCTGAGGATTTGTTGTTGGGGGATTTAATTTTTTGAGTTCCAGGTATATTTTAGATGAGACCCTTGTCCATTGTATGGCTAATGAAGATCATCTCCCAATCCGTGGGCTTTCTATCGATCTTGCTAACTATGTCCTTTGCCTTGCAGAAGCTCTGCAACACATGCACATGTGCGTGTGTGTACTCGCACATGCATGCACACATACAAAAACACAAATGAGTATTTCAATGTGAAGTTTATATTTTTTTATCTTGCTGTACTTTATTTCCCTGTATTAGTTCACAAATTAACAAAATCAGCTAAGGACATATTTACATAAAATTCATCATGTTTCTCTAAAATCGACTCTCTTTTTGGAAGCCTGCTTTTATTTGACCCAAAAGTAAATTATTCAGGAAGTCAATTCATCACTTTCAAGTCTATAGTATTAGATGATTTTTTAGGTTCCTCCTAGCAATATGATTTTGTGAAATCCTGCATCAAGCAATATATTTCTTTCACTAGAAGAGAAACCTCTGTCAAACAATTAATAATAGCTTATTCTCCTCTTGGCATTCATCTGTAGTTTTATTTTCTTCATATATTTCATGATCTGTCTGTGTATGCCAAAGACTGCCATGAAAATAAAAACACCCTTCTCAGCGGTTACCATGTGTATACCATTCATAGATACTGAAATTGCTTTGGAATAAATAATGTTCACCCTGACTATCTTGAGAAAGAAGAATTGGTTTCTCAGCACTTTAGGCAAGAACTTGAGGGAAAGAAACAAAAGGAAAAGTGAGGAACAACTCAACACATAGATTCAAATGAAATAAACAACCCAAGAAAACACAAATTAATTCATTACACAAGAGCCTGCAGGAAATGAAAGATTTAGAAAAAAAATCAGGTATGACAAGCTTATGAAATTCGTGACTACATGGGAGTGCAATGTTGTGAGGATAGTGGCAAAAGCCCAGATGGAACAGAAAGTTCTGTACACAATGCCATGCACCTGTTATTCTAAATTCCAGGTAGAATAACATCAAGTGGACTGAGGCCAAGTTCATGCACAAGTAGGAAGCCATTTTCTAGCTGAAAAATAATCAGGATTACTTAGGGCTGGGGGCATGACAAAGTGGTAAGAACACCTATTTAAGGGGAACAAAACACTCAATTCAAACTCTAATATTAGGGTTATTAAAGAAAAAAGCTATGATTTTAATAATTAGAACAATTGTAACACTTGAGTATTTGAGTGGGGAAAATCCATTAGAGAGATAGAATGAAACCACATTCCAATGGTCCTTTAGTGATAATGTTTAGTGGTACTTTAGGCAAAACAGAGTTACCTTGCAAATGAGCATGGATGTGCATTTGGGTGATGGAAATACTCTACTTACACAGGTGTAAATTAAATAGATTTTTTGGGGGTAGATTGTAGTTCTTGAACTAAGAGCCTGGGTGATGTCCATAAGCTTTTTCTCTCAAGGCTACCACTCTAATACTTTGATCCACAGTTCCAATTCTGATTTTCGGTTGGTTGTTTGGAGATAAGAGGCTCATGGACTTTCCTGCCCAGGATGGCTTCAAACCATGATAGTCAGATCTCAGCCTCCTGAGTCACCAGGATTCCAGGCATGAGCTGTCGATGTTTTTAATAATTTAGTAAATTGTATAGTTACAGAAGTTATAAATAATCATTGTAACCTGTGTATTATATGTGTATATGTATAGAACAATACATACAGTTAGAAATATATTAACATATTTTTGCATCTACAGTAGATTTATGAAATCATATTTCATTATAAAATAAAATGGAAACAAAAGTTAATAAGGAGCAAAACAAACGGAATTGTTACACATTTCTTTTTGTTGAATGGAATGTGAATTGTGAGAATCAGTTTGGGAAAACCATCACATTGCACATCATAAAGAAACACAATAAAAATCACAGTAAAAGATGTTAGAATTAACCACATGATAAAATAACAGGTAGAATTTGCCAAATGCTAATTGATTGTTTTTCCAAGTACTTTACCTATGGTATCTAATTTAATCCTCACAATAATTCCATAAAGTTGAACTACTTACATTTTTAATTCTCAGACGATGATATTGAAGTCCTCAGATTTGGAATTACTAGTACAACATTGCACACATGGTAAGTGTTAGCCTGAGGTTCATCTCCCACTGTATCAATTAACCTCATTCTATTTTATGACTAAAATACCAGCACTTAGTCTACTAATTCTAGGAAAATTTCCCAGAATTATTGTGTACACTCATAATATTTCACTTTATCTTTGTTAGAAAATAGGGAACTGTAATATGAATACTCAAAGTTCATAATCAATGAATACCTCCCTGGTGAAAAGAACTGCTAAAGTATAACATTCTTGGTTTCTAGGTCAAAATAGCAGAAATCATATTCTATCCCTTCATTCAACACTGACTGCCTGGGGACCCTATCTTTGTTTAACACTGTCTTACTGAAAGAATCACCTCCCCAATTCCTGATGGAAACAGACTGCAGGTCTTATGGACCAATCATTTCCACATTGTAGCTCAACTAAGTTGTTTACCATTAGAAGTATTTTAATTGCTTTTTACACCCAACATTTTGAGAGAAAGGTACTACTTTAAAATGCTATTAAAATAAGACATATAAAAATCACCTTTGACTCTAGATAAATATTTTACCTTTCATGTACCCAAAAATGCAGTCTGACCAATCATTAATGTTAGGAATGAGAGGATAAAAATCATAGACAACAAGACCTAAGTATGAATTAAAGCCTCTCCAACTTGTGAATACAATTGATTTTAAAAGACATAAAGGGCTGGGAAGGTGGCTCAGTGGTAGAGTGCTTGCCTTGCATGCGTGAAGCCCTGGGTTTGATTCCTCAGCACCACATAAGCAAAAAGAAAAAAGCCGCAAGTGGCACTGTGGCTCAAGTCGAAGAGCACTATCCTTGAGCTGAAGAGCTGAGGGACAGCGCCCAGGCCGAGAGTTCAGGCCCCACTGCCAGACCCCCTCCTCCCCCCAAAAAGACATAAATAATACTATATTTGTTCAAAATTTCTCATGATGCTGAAGATTCAATTGTAAACTGTTAACAGTTGAAAATAACTCATTTTCTTGGGAGTAGGAAACAAAACACAAGATTAATCCTAATCATTTCCAAAAACATTTATTTATACTACAAATTCACTCTTATAACTACAAAGATTCTAAAAATAACTGAATCATAGTGTCACAAAGGACATAATTTAAATTCATCATGTACTTTCAAAGGACTACGCTAATAGAAAACAAAGTTATACTAATAATTAGCTCACCCAATTCACTTCCATTCTTTTATTCTATATCTTTTAGTTTCATAAGAACTGTCTTTTCATAAAATGATGCATAAAAAAAAACCTATATCCCCACTTACATTTTCAGATTTTAACAATGTTTATTTCAAAAATGTCTTTAGCTGTGTAGTCAATGAACTGAAATAACACTAAAATATTCAACGGGTTTTCAGAAATTGCAAGACTCGCTCTGGAATGTTATTTCTATTGGAAAAGATATTCAAAAAGACTTAATTGTTAAAGTTGTGATAGTTACTCCCACAAAAGAACTATTAATGAAGAAACCTTTGTATGTAAAATACAACTTCAAATGCATCCACAATCTGGAGGTGACACATGCTTTTTTTTTTTGCAATGTGTATCTAACAAACATATCCACAATACTGATTTTCAGTCAACATGATGGGATATTCAAACCTAAAAAATACGGGATTTATTATCTTAGTGTGAATAGATATGATCTTACAAAGAAAGTTATTTTCAACAGAAATCCGGAAAGAGTTTATCCACCTTGAGTTTCACAGGAATAACCAGAGAGTAATACCTGTTTGGTCAAGTCAGTCAAACTCACTCCATGAGTATATCTTAAAAGTATAACCAATTTAAGAGGTCAAATACATATTTTGTACTGACAGTCATCTTACAGCAATAACTTACTACCCAAATATATGTGTATCTTATTGCCTAACATATACAAAGAGCTGAAAGTGATCTCTTTTATCTAACTTAATGTTGTAAATACTTTGATTATGATGATGTTATTATTTGACAAATAAAATGTAAAGAAGGGTGGTTCCACTGAAATGACAGGACGGAACACTGATAAATAACAACATTGCAACACAGCTCTTTTCAGCTTCACTCTGTCCTCATTGGCAAGCAACATTGCAAACGAACACACACACACACACTCATACATACACATGTGCGCACATGTACACACACATATACATGCATGTCAAATTCGGAGTTTATTGTACAAAAAAGTTCAAGTAAAATATTAGTGATTAGGAAAAATGATAATTTTCCTTTTTACAAAATAATACATAATCCAGTCACCATGGTTGTTACATTTTACCTGTCTCTCCACATGTGACCATTTAATTTATTTTTAGTTCATTCATTCATTCATTAGTTTGGTGCTAATATATAGCTTGAACTCAGGGCCTGGCTCTGTCTCAGAATTTGTTATTTATTTTGTTTTAGTTTTCTCAAGGCTAGCATTTTACTGCTAATAATACAACTCCATTTCAAGCTTCTGTGGTTACTTTCAATTCATAATCTAATGGACTTTTTTTTCTTGGTCTGGTTTCAAAGCACAATCATCAGATTTCATCTTTCTGATTAGGTAGGATTAAAGACCTGAGCCACCCGTGTGGCTCCTACTTTTTCCTATACTTATGTAATGCACATACTTCTATAGTAATTTAAAACTGAAAGCACAGAAGCAAGATGTACAGTGATGATATTGTCCTGTCAGAAATTCAAGTTAGTAATGTAGATTTCTTCTTAAGACCATACACAAAAAATATTTAAGAAGAAATCTGATGGGGTGTGTGTATGTGTGTGTGTGTGTGTGTGTGTGTGTGTGTGTGTGTATGTGCTGTTGCAATATGTTCCACATATAAGCACTGTTCAGGGGTGTCCAGCCATTCACAGTTATTGTATGAATATCTGCCTTGAGATACCAACTCATGGACAAGGTCTAGGTGTCCACTCTAGGCTTCCTGATGAAGAGGGGTATACTCATCCTCATCCCTAGTATTCATATGAGTAGCCTTTTTGGAAAGTAGTGTCTGCACTGTAGTAAGCTGCAAGGCAAGCACTCTACCCTGAGCCACCTTCCCAGCCCAAGGATTAAGATTCTTGTCTGTAATTTGGTCAAAGCTATGCCTCTTTATGTAGGCGACTAAAAATGTATTTACTAATTTCAAGTAAATACATAAATTCTATTTCCATCTCTTTTAAAAAATAAAAAATTGTTTGCTCTGTAATTGATTAGAAGCATAGATTTTGTGGCTAGCTAGGTCATTGCACATCTGTGTCTCTTTTCCTCTCTCTCTTTCATGATTGCTCCATAATTATCCTAATTTATTTTGTTTTTACATTTTTGATTGCATCATTTCACTTTCTGCTCTGCCATTTCCCAAAACAGCACCACATAAACAGAAAAATCCAGAAGTGGTGCTGTGGCTCAAGTGGTACAGCGCTTGCCTTGATTTGAAGAGCTCAAGGACAGTGCCCAGGTCAGGCCCCACAAATAATTTTAAAAAAAAGAATCTAAATACTTGATAATTCTACTAACAGATCTGATTGAAATCAGTTGAATCACACTTTTCCTATACAATGAAGGAACAGGTCCAGGCTAGGAAAGCAGCTAGAGAAGGCAGGCAGAATGTATCTGTGACAAAACTTTGTGGAAAATGGAATCGAGGATTACTTACTGGTGATTCACTTGCGCTTGAAGCATGATTCTGAACTATTGCTTGCTGATTCTGAACTATTGCTTTGATCATTATATTCTCCGAGAAGAAAAAGTGAAATTTAATTGGCAGCAAAGGACTACTAATACATTTTGACTTCTCATTAAGCATCTTCAATCATCAAAATCACCTGCAGACAATAGATAGGCCTATTTTTATATGAAAACCAGTGTCTTTAAAAAACAAGAATTTAGGTAGTCATACAAAGGACTTCTATTTTACTACTGCATTATACATTTTTTATAATGTTGAATACCAACATTAGAAAGCTACTAGAAAGCTCTTAAAGACAATATGTTGAATAGTGAGTTCTCTTACACTATAACATGGTATTTCCCAAATCATTTACATAGAAGGCATTGTTTCCTATTTTCTCATTCCTAGAAAAAGCTGCACATGAAGACACCACTGGTCCTCATTTTCACTCTGTACCTTTGAATACTGAGGAAAATCTTTCCTCTGCTCTCTATCAATTCACTACTCTCCAGTTAGAATAATTTAGAATAGTAAAAATGGAAAAAGAGAAAATAAATCATGGTGAAAATACATATGCAAAAAATTCAGTTTTTTCTGACTAGTTCAACCAATGTGAACTATTGGGGAAATACATGGACATCTCATTCCCACTGGCACTCAAAGTCTCTGGTTAGGCAATTCTGATGAAGACAAGGAACAAGATGAAAAAGTGAGGAATGGTATGAATTGCAAGAAAAAAATGGAGTAGGATCCAAGCAAATTTCTTCTTTGGGATGCCAAAATTTATCGGCTTACTATGGTGCGGAGACTACTTTCCAAAAAGGCCACCCAGATGAATACTAGGGATGAGGATGAGTATACCCCTCTTCATCGGTAAGCTTAGAGTGGACACTTAGACATTGTCCATGAGTTGCTAGCTCAAGGCAGATATTCATGCAATAACTCTGAATGGCTGGACACCCCTGCACAGTGCTTATATGTGGAATAATACCAGAGTGGCTTCTTTATTATTTCATCATGATGCAGATACCAATCCCCAAACTAAAGGGCTCTTGACCCCCTTGCATCTTGCTGCTGGGAATAGAAATAGCAAAGATACTCTGTATCTCCTTCTGTTGAACCATTATATCAAACAAGGTCTGGAGAACAACTTGGAAGAAACTGCATTTGATATTGCCAAAAGGATAAGTATGTATCACTACCTCTTTGAAGTTGTCAAAGGCTGTACAAATTGTTCTACTAAGTCGTTATGGTTTGGTTAAGATTCTTAAATTTCAAAAATGCCAGTCCATCTTTTGTGTCCCTACAAATTGTTTTTTCACAATACAAAGCATCAGCAATATCTTACTATAAAAATTCATGTATTCCATGGTATTCTTCCAAGTGAATTGCATGACTTTGATATCAAAATGTATTCAAGAGTTGTTTCTATACATCTATAATGATTCCTGCAGAGTTTGTGAATTTTTTAATCAGAAATAATTTTAACTTATCTGTTGGAATGAATAGTATAGAAACTAAAGATGTTCCGAGTGCTTTTCTGAAAAACGTATATCTATGTTTGTATAATGTCCATAATCTATTTCATTTGTCCTAGATATAATACTTTGAATTCTACATTGTTATATCATGTATAGATTCATTAATAAATGTGACCTTTCAGATTGCATTCCACATAGAAGGAATTTAAGATTCCTTTTTTTACTAGGTTCTTATTTTATTTCTTTGGGATAAAATGGCAATGTTATCTAATTTTAAGTTTTGTAAAGGTTACCTTTCTAAGGTGAAAATTTAATACACTGATGTCAAACTAACCTTTAATTCTATGAATTACATGTATGTTACACTTGTATTTTTGTAATCAACTTTTTAATAACTTTTTTTCATTTCTTGCATCAGAAGAATGAAAAATATGGAATACTTCACAAATTTTTATATCATCCTTGTGCAAGTGCCATGTTAATCTCTGTATTGTTGTAATTTGGGTAGACCTGCTGCTGAAGCATGTAGTATACTCTAAATTTAAGTACGTAATGATATAATATTTATAAAGGCATGTATCCATAGTTGTCTTTTTGTAACAAGGAACCCTTATTGTTCCTAAAAATGCTATTGATCTCATTTGTCTAAAAATCTGTGTATACTGGAAAAAACTTATATAGTTTGTTCGATTGCTCACATTTACAATTTTTTTGTCAATGACTGTTTTGTCATTTTCATTTTAAATTTGATCATACTTTGAAACCTTTACAGCTAAGTCCAAAGGTGGTGGCTTTTCAAGTATTTATTTATCAACTGAGTTAGCTTTGTGGAGCTAATGGACTCAAAGTAAGCCTTGCTTAAGAGCTACTTCTAACTTTCTGCAGCTTAAAATTTCCCAAATGAGGTCTTGCTGGGACAAATATCTACCTAAACTTTTACCCTTCTTCCATGTAGGAACAGACCAACCAGAATATCTTATCCTGAAAGCATAGATTGTCTTACTGGAACAAAGCTAATCTTAGTTACAAGGGATCATAGAGAGATGAACAGTTCAGACAGAATTGTTCAGAATGGAAGGTATTTTATCAAAACATAATTGTTAATTGTACTTATCATTTCAAAAGTAGCTAAAGCCAAGAAAGTGAAAAAAATTGTTCATATGCATGATTACCTATTGTCCTGGCCTGTCTATCATCCAACCAAGCAGGAACTTACACTTCTGACATTCTACCACCAAATATTTCCATAGCTCCTGGAGAAGTCCATATGTTTCTCCTCGATATTAGGCCTTAAATTGGTAAGGTTTTAATCACAGTGTTTCCTCTTGCCTCTAGGCTATAAATCTCCAAATGGTAAAGCTTTAAGTCTAACTCTACCAAAAACTGAGGTAGAGGTAATGGAATAATACTTTAAAACAGAGTTGCCTTTGATTCCCTAAACACAACACAACAATGCAAAACAATTTTTATATTATATATACTTATATATTTATATGTGCTGATTTTAAATTTCATAAAGTGAATCTTACTAGAATTGATAATTTGACAAATATATTGACATTTATTCCCATAAATAAATTGGAATATAAATAATTAGGTTTAGAATATATATTAGAATATAAAAAGTATTAATGCAATATCTTCGGTATAAACTTGTGATACCTTCTAAGTGTTCATGGTCTTCGGAATTCACATGGTAAAATAACAGTATTGTTTTCTGCTAATATATAAGGGATTTTATTCTGATGCTCTGTTTATTGTTTTAACTCCATGGTCGCAAAGTGTTTTTCTCCATATTTCTGAAGCATTCTTGCTGATTATACCCAAATTTTGCTGATATGATGTCTAAAAGCTATTATTTTTCTGCAGGACCCACGGGTCCTAGGATACCAGGTCCCAGTTATCTGCATCATCAGATAACAAGGGCATGACTTCTCACATAGGCCCATGCAACATATCAACAGAAAATAATTGAAGACTCATCTCAATTTCTCATTTCCTATAATATTTCAGGGCCCCAATTCTTTACAAGAATTAGCAGTAATCAATTGTGAAATGCAAGGCAAGTTAAAATGAAAGATGAGATCACAAAATTTGAATGAAAGTACTGTAATTCAAACTTTCAATTTACAGATGACCAGCCCATATGAGTGAACAAAATCACAAATGAACAAGGTTATTTTTAATACCCCTCTCCTAATGATTAATGAAAGATTTCAGTGCAGCCAAAAATATAATTTCTGGAATCATAGATCCATAATTGGTCTACCAAGACTAGGAAAACTTGATTTAGAGGTCAAATATAATTTAGAAAAACATTAATTGAG
Organism: Dipodomys spectabilis; assembly: GCF_019054845.1. NCBI lineage: Eukaryota > Metazoa > Chordata > Mammalia > Rodentia > Heteromyidae > Dipodomys > Dipodomys spectabilis. The sequence continues at coordinate 1,125 of NW_024872638.1, read as the reverse complement.
AAGACCCTTAGTGCTTCACAACACTGGTACTTCAGTAAAACTTGGTTCTGTAGTTTAAAAATGTTGTCATTCTCAAACCAATGTAACCTACATTTAATCTCCTGAAAGTATATTCCTTTTCAAATAAACTTTTTCAAATCATATTCACCAAAATAACACTTGACAAGTAGATGATAGTGACATTAAAAGGTTTTCAAGTGTAGCGAGCAAGTTACAATAGAGTTGATTTACGTACTCAGCACTAATACCAAACAAGTTCAACCATTCATTAAAGTGTAGAAATAGTACCCCCCACCATTTGTGTTGTTCAGTAGGTGCCTTTCAGAAATGTGTTAAATAGATCAGCCTCCTATATTCCAAATCCAAATATTAGCTAATAAAGTAAATTTCATCACATAAGAAGGTACATTCTAAAATGTCACTAATAGTTGCCTTATCATGTGTTGCCTTATTATATATTTTCCCTATCTGTCTAACATAGTAATAAATATGACTTTAAGTCTTGAATATGGGTACTGATGAGAGATGTGACAAACATAAAATCTGTCTTCTATTTCTATCACATTCCTCTAAGTAGTAAATTTTAGTTTTCTTCTCATTCCAAAACTTATAGGTAGTAGAAAAAATTATCCTTTGTAAAATAAAATACTCACATACCATTGTACAAAGCCATTTATAAAAACTGGTAGTTAGGAATAAATTCTAAGCCATTTTTAAACTTTCCTGTTGACTAAAGATTAATCTTCCAAATGAATGAGAATAAAATCATGTCTAAGTTCTTCACATCTCCAGTCTTGCAAATTGTTATTGCAGATGAATGAATTATGGAAATATAAGCTGACATCATTTTCCTATATATTCTCCATCCTGGCTCAGACTCAGAATTTGCACAGCACAGGAAAACAGGTGCAATGACTGGCTTCTCACATCAGGGTGAATTTTTGGTAGTGCTGGGCTTCGAACTCGGATCCTAGGAGGCCCAACTGCCCAATCGGTCCATGTGATCACACCAGACTTTGAGTCAGTAAGGAGATGGGCTCTTCCCAGGAACTGAGATCGAGCCACAGGGAGGCCAAAATAGTGCTCAATGCATCATTTAAATATGGGATGTATATTCACATTCGT
>NW_024872637.1:0-22017 GCF_019054845.1 Dipodomys spectabilis | reverse complement strand
AGGCGTGAAATATCCATCCATAAGACACTTTAAAACCTCCATGTCTTTGTTCCTTTACAGGAGAACCCTTTAAAACAACGTTACTTCTTTTGTTCTATGCTGGCCTTCAAATGGTACATTATTTCTTTTTATAACACTATGAACTAGAAGTTTACAGAAAAAATTTATATGAGTAAAGAACACACTCAAAAAAGCCGGGGACAGAGTTTCCTTCAAGCCTTGGGATACTTTTCTTGTACAGTAAAAAGGAAAGCACAAGGTAACTTGAACTTTGTTATTCCTCTATGTTCCATTCCTCTCTTCGGGTCAGTTTCCACATCCAGTAACAGTTACTTCCAGTAACAATCGATGGTGCTGCTTGAGGTTTAATGAATGTTTTCTGGCTTCACTGCAATAACACTAGAACACCTATGGACCTGAGGTAACACGTGTTTCAGAGACAACTTAGTAAAGAGAAAATATGAAATTTATATTGCTTATAAATACATTATACATGAGTACATTGAGTTCAAACTTTGTAAGTTCTCTGTAAATTAAGGCGAATTTTAAATGGGAAGAAGGTTTTCAGAACATTCTTTTTGTGAGTGTACGTGCTGTTCATTATTTCCCAAGTGTACATGAGCTAACAGTAAGGGAAACAATAGCAATAATAGGAGAAAGAGAAGTTCTGTGTTTAAGTGTAAGGGTTCAATACACTATAGAAGATTCTACAAATAAGACAACATTGAAACAATAAAGCCAAGTCCAGTATGTAGATTTATGGGAGTGATATACAGAAAGCAAGACACCTACATGGAACAAGAAGTATGAGGCCACTCCCATTCTAAATCATGCTTGCTAATCATGCAACTTTGTAGAAAGTAGAATGGAAGAATAATTCTGTTTCCAATGCAAGTCGGACATAAGAGCCTGGATTTAGCTGGAAAAATGTCCATCTTGTGAGAGCAGGGGTTATGCTAGCAATGAACTGGTGGCTAAGATTACATTTCTTTTTTTTCTTTAAAACACACACACATACACACAGACACACAGACACAGATACACACACACACACACACACACACACATATATACATATATATATACATACATATATATATATATATATATATACATATATATATATATATATATATTTGTTGGCGGTGGTCTTGGCACTTGAACTCTGGGCCTGTGAGCTGTGTCTCTGCTATTCTGCTCAAGCTAATGCTCTACCACTTAATCCACAGTGCCATTTCCACTTTTCTTTTAGTTAATTCGAGAAAAGAGTCTCTGGACTTTCCTACCTGGGCTGGCTTTGAACCTCAATCCTCATATCTCAGCATGAAGATATGTAATGTGTCTGTTCATCTATCTTTATAAGAATTCTTTAGTTAGGGGCTGGGGAGGTGGCTCAGTGGTAGAGCGCTTGCCTCACATGCATGAGGCCCTTGGTTCGATTCCTCAGCACCACTTAAGCAAAAAAGAAAAAACCCGAAATTGGCGCGGTGACTCAAGTGGTAGAGTGCTAGCGTTGAGATGAAGAGCTGAGGGACAGAGCCCAGGGCCAGTGTTCAGGCACCATGACCAGACCCCACACCAAAACAAAAAGAAAAAGAATTCTTGAGATAAAAATCTGGGCTACAGCTTAGAAGTTACCCTCACAAAAATGTTTGTAGTTTAAAAGTTGATACTCCTGGAGAAATAAAACCTAAGAATTTGAAGGAGTCTGGGAAGTTCAATGTGCATCCAGCCTGGGCATAACACTCTTTGCAACAGTATATAAAATTAAGCAGTCCAAATCTGGATTGGAAGAATGGCTCAAGTGATGGAATACCAGTCATGAGCAAGATTGCTGAATAATAGCTTGAGGCTTTTGCATATATACATACAAACATACACATACACCCAGAGGCACTTATATGTGCACACACAAATGAAACAACTCTCAGAATGTATAGAAAAGTTAGAAAACAATAAATATATGTCCTGAATAAGACTAGAATCAAGTGATAATTTTTAATATTAGAAAGTCCTCAAATGAACTTCCTTCAAATAAGTTTGAGAATATTACATTGGTAGGGATCAGAGATAGTAAGAGAGTCAATAATCATTATTAAAGGGATAGGATCCCTGGAGGAATGAATCAGAGATCCAGAAGGGGCGTCTGAAAATGTTCATATCCTGTATCAAATGTTAGAACATCTTTGAAAATTGTAGATAAAGTCAAAGTAGTCATTCTGGTGTATAATATCACTGGAGAAGTTCAGAATTGGTAGTCTGTATCTAGATTAAATAAAACAAGAAACTATTGCAGGACAATGTGATACAAGCCTAGAATTCTAGCACTGAAATTAAGACAGGAGATTAGAGAATGGAATTACATAGTTATACCTTCCCTGGACCAAGGTGTAAAATTTTGTCTTAGTAAAACAAAACAAACAAGAAAGGAACACGTAGTTGGACGGTTGGGCTAATTTTGTCATTATGTTTTGAGAAGTCAAATTTCCTGTTGAAATGCAACTCATACTTAATCCTCACTTGTGTTTTAAATTTTCTCTTCATTACAGAACATTCCTAGATGCAAAATGACTCATGATTCCCATCCAAATTTGAAAAAGTAAGTTATCATCATTATATTGTATCCCAAAACAATGATGAAGAATTACAAAAGCTTAAGCCTGGAAAAATAGCAAAGTTCGTCAAATGTAGGATTTTGAAGATCTTGCTAAATTAGAATTTAGATTTAAAATAAATATTTTGGTTTTGTTTGTAATTTTATATTCTATAGGATTCTACAAAATTCTTTTTAAGTAGAGTGTTTAATTGACATTCACAAATGATTTTGCATTCTATGTGCCTAGAATATTCTTTCAAGAGAGTTATAATTAGAACTTAGTTCATAGATAATTCCAACAGTTCATGTATAAAATGATAATGTGAAGGTTGTAGACAGAGTTGTCAACAAATTGATGATATTAATTTATAAATTTAGAATAAGAGCAATTTTTGGAGTCTTTGGTATAACATGTTATGAAGAGAATAATCATGTTACATCTTCTTTCTTCTACCTGTATGTAACACAGGAAGCAATTTCCTTAATTATTTGCTCCTGTATACACTGAGAAAAATGTTAGGTTTGGAGTTTGTTTTTATTTTTGTTTTTGTTTTATTGGTTTGTCCTAGGACTTTTAATCTGCCTAGACACTGTCTCTGTGTCTGTTTATGCTCAAGTCTCGTGCCCTACCACTTCAATCTCAGTGTCATTTGCGTCTTTCTTTTGCTGAGAAGTTTATTGAAGATAAGAATCTGGGGAATCTTCCTGCCTGGGTGGGCTTTCAAGTCTAATCTTCCAATTTTAGCATCCAGAATTTATATGATAGCTAAAAAAGTATAAATATAAATAATATTTGCAAGTGTTCCGATCTCAAGAATACCAGTGGGGGGAAAATGATGCAACCCAGTTTATTGTGGTGTTCTTACCAGAACATGTATGGCATCACATTAGCAGAGTTGTATTTTTTCATAATAGAGATAAGCTATTCATGATATGAATTAAGGGAAGTTTGAGGTGCACCCTAAAAGTTGGAAAATTTTGGGCTAGGATGACTCTATATCATAAATATTGGTATTGGTGGTCATAAAAATAATAGCTTATTGTGATAAACAATTGCTTACTCTTGAAGAATTAATTATTACCGATGCTACATAGTTTTATCCTTTACCAGAATGTGGTTATTTTTCTGTTGACTCTCAATCTGTAACACCCCATTGGAAAATGCATCTATTGCAGAATTACATAACATGCAAGCCGGTATTGTTTTGAATCTCTCTGGTATGGAATCTTCCGAATTTGAAAATGAGTAGTTACTAGTCATTGGAATGTTGACAAACACATATATCCTGTCTTCTTAAAAACTTATTCACTTTTACAAGTTATTGGTTTCCATAGAATTAAACTGTTTCTGCTTTTAGTATGAGAAAGTACTATATTCTTTTTTCAAAATATTGGCAACTATATTGTGAAAATATTGTCTAGTCGGAGAGCATTAAAGTTGATGGTCCTCTAATTAAAAAGGGGTAATTAATTCAAATGAGACACCAAATAGTATGTGTACTATACCAATACAGTGAAATTTGATTTCATGCAGCTTATTTTTTAAATTTAATTTTATTGTCAAAGTGATGTACAGTGGGGTTACAGTAATTTTAAGTTAGTGAATACATAACTTGTCAAACTTGTTACCCCCTCCCGCATTTTCTTCAGTTTTCCTTCACCCCAATAGCCCTCACAAGTTGTAATGTACATTTCCAACATATTGTCTTCTGAGTATTGATATTGCATTGGTTTGCCTTTGTCATCTGTCTCACCATTTTGTTGTTCCTCTTCCCTTCCCTAATTAAGGTAAATATATACCCAATACACAGGCTACCAAAATCAAAAACAGCAGGGAATAAAGCATAGGGGAAAAACCCAAAAGAAAATAGAAATCACATAGTACATTAAAACAACAACCGCAAATAAAACTTCCTATTTCCATATCTTGGAGTTCATTTTGCTTAGCATCAGCTTATAAGGTTATGTATATGCATAACAAAGACACTGGAAAATAATAGTTTCATGGACACTATATCATGAAAACAACATGTTAACTGTTTTTGATGATAAAGGAGGAGTTAGGATTGATGAATTCACGGTTCCAATAAAGGAATTTCAAAAGAGTTTTAAAATTATGACAGGTGGGGCTGGGAAGGTGGCACAGTGGTCGAGCGCTTGCCTTGCATGCCTGAGGCCCTGGGTTCACTTGCTCAGCACCACATAAGCAAAAAGAGAAAAAGCCGGAAGTGGCGCTGTGGCTCAGGTGGTAGAGCGCTAGCCTTGTGCTGAAGAGCTGAGGGACAGCGCCCAGGCCCAGAGTTCACCCCACGACTGGACCCCAAAAAAAATTATGGCAGGTAAATTTTAATTTGTTCAAACGTTTTAACAACTTAGCCTATTATGAAAATTTTAAATTGCTTGGGAAAATAGGCTTTCATGCAAAGTAATCAATGGAGACTTAGCTGTGATGGAGCAAAGTGGGTGAAGATGGCTCATTTTCACACTAAACAAACAAACCTCAGAAACCATGCTATAAATCCTGTAGGTTGCCTTGAGAATTGTCCTTACCCAGGAAATCTACTCACTGTGTGAAACAAGGTTGTAGTAGAATTTAAATTCAACCTTCTTAAAAAAAAGACATCTTTAAGTCTTTCGCCCACTTATTTATTGGGCAGTTGTGAAAGACTTAAAGAGAAACTTCTCTGAAGAAGAAAGAAGGATGGCCAATAGACACATGAAGAAATGTTCAACATCCCCAGCCATAAAAGAAATGCAAATCAAAACAACATTGAGATATCACCTCACTCCAGTTAGAATGGCAAAAATCAAGAACTCTAACAACAACAGATGCTGGAGGGGATGTGGACAGAAAGGAACCTTACTTCATTGTTGGTGGGAATGTAAACTTGTTCAACCACTTTGGAAAGCAGTATGGAGGTTCCTCAAAAGACTTCACATATAACTCCCCTATGACCCAGCAATCCCACTTTGGGGCATTTACCCAAATGTTTACAAACAAGACCACACTAAAGCTACCAGCACAACTATGTTTATTGCAGCATTATTTACTATAGCTAAGATATGGAACCAACCCAGATGCCCCTCAGTAGATGAATGGATCAAGAAAATGTGGTATATATACACAATGGAATTGTATGCCTCCATCAGAAAGAATGACATTGCCCCATTTGTTAGGAAATGGAAAAACTTGGAAAAAATTATATTAAGTGAAGTAACCCAGGCCCAAAGAAACATGGGTCCCATGGTTTCCCTTATTTGCAATATCTAGTATATGTATGAGTCAAGAGGAAAAGATCAGATAATGTGATGTCAGGAAAATGAACCCTTAGATATGTATTTTAATGTTTTTTTTCTTTCATGCATGTGTTTCTAATGCATTTATAAGATTATCTCTTTGTTTCTTTGTATGTCCCTCCCCCACAGTATAACCCCTGCTTTCACCATATTTGATGTCAGTATAACTTGTGGAAGAGATGGGGAAAAACCAGTTGCTTAAGGATACAGGTGGACGTGTTGCAACAATGAGAAGTACAAGGTGTCATGTCCAAAATGAGCTTTACAAAGTCGGTGAGGGAGGGGGGAGGGGAAGGGTGGGTAAGGAGAAGGATTGGGATTGGGGGGAGGAGGGAGGCTGGGAAGGGATGTGAAGGGTAAACAAAGGAGGAGGCTGCAATGCTTGATAAGAAATGTACGCATTATCCTGCCCATGTAATTGTAACCCCTCTGTACAGTATGTTCACAAATAAAATAAAATTAAATTAAATTAAAAAGAGACATCAAAATTTGTGAATTGACTTTAATTAGCAAACAATAATTCTCTGAAAAAGATAATTTGGGTCAATATATTTAGGGAGAAAGTGCCTTCAACAATTAAAGTAGTTATTGGGTTTACACTTTTCTGTTTGTAATACTTTCTACAATGTCTTTGCACGTGAAGCACTGAACTACAGAAAAAAACCTGATTGGATACTTGAAACCAATGATTTCACATTTCTTAGTAGCTCATATATATAATATCCTTATTAACATGAGATAGTGAAGCCTTCCCTTATTACATAAGCCAAAAAGTTTTGGGATCAGAAAATAATTGAGCAAATTGAAAAGGCAAGAAAACGGGTTCTTAGAGGCCCTAGCTAAGCATATTAGCTTCATCAGTGGAGGGAGGCCAAAATTTTGATATATTGTCTTAATATTTTTGCTACCTAAAGTGATTTTACAAAGCCTATTTAGCTCACTACAATTTAGAACGGATTGAATGAAGACATGAAAATAAATTCCACATCCAAATATAAGACTTTTAAAAGAGAAACCATGAAGATGTAGCAGTGGGGAAGGTCTTATAGTCCTTCACCTTCAATAGACTTGAAGCCAAGAATCTGTGATTAGTTGGAAATCAGGCAAGAGCTAAGAGGAGGACAGAGCAATAGGACATAGGAGCACTGTCCTTTTGTAACAGACACTGTCATCCAAGGTATGGATGATTTAACACTATTCTTTTCCATACATCCTTCTGAGCAAATGCAAGACCGAGAGAAAGATGATCTATTGAAATAATTTTGGAAAGAATAACTTCACTGATCCTGATATGATATCTAGGGAGAAATCTAAAGAGAGAAGATAAAAGTGAAGTATTCTTCGGTTTCCTCTAAGCATCTTGTTAGCAAATTACATCTTTGAGGTTAGAAGGATTGAACCAAAAAGTGGTGGAGTTCCTATTTTTGAGGGCACTTTAGACACAAGAAGACTTTTAAGGTAAAAGAAAAAAGAAAAAATATTTGTGATCACAGCTTCTTGGACTGGTATTTTGGAGACAAAGTTTTACAATAGAGATTGTCCTCATTAACATTGATGCTGAGTTTCCGTGGCACCCAAATGAAAGGGGAAAGTTTAATAGACTCACTTGGACAAGTAAACAGCATGATAGAATAAAATGGCAAATAATATTTATTAAATTACTTTGAACAATTACTTTGCCAGAACGAAGAAGGAAAAAATATAATTAAAAATCACTTGTCTTAAAATTATGAATAAAAGTAGTCAAGAGAAATGAGAGAAAACATAGAGGACTGTTTTCTCTCCAGTGGAGTAATGGGATCTTGATATTGTTTCTTCCATTCTGTCCTCACAAGCTATCAAGTGTGGCTCAGGACTGGAGTATCCAGTTCAGGCCAAGAGAATTCGCAGAAGAAAATATTTGCAGCAGATGTAGGTCATTTATAACCTTAGACAATCTATTTAAATCTGTTAAAAATTCTCCTCTACCCTAAACTGCCTACTTTTAACAGCTTTGTATGCTTTTCCCAAGATTGTCCTTCGTTAACTATTTAAAATTTTGAGAGGTCATAATCATACTTTATAGAGATTGCTGTTTGGTTGTGCTTTTTGTGTGTTTTTGTTTTCTGTTGTGTTTTTTCACAGAATTTCAAAAGGTTGTGCAAGTGTGTTACAATTAAAGATGTCCATCTAATTGTCCAATGTTCCGGGATCAGAGTCACTCCTTCTATCATTCTCAACCAACCCCTTCTACAAGATTTATTTCCGATTTACCACGTCCTTTCTCACATGTGCACATTGAGTATTCTAGCTGTACTTGCTCCTTGTTCCATTTCCATTCATTCTATATCTTTACTATTATTCCTCTCTTGTTTCAACTTCCTGATAGTCATTCTGTTAAACTGTCTGCTAGTACTTTGAAAGGTTTATATACATTCCATGGAGTTTATATCCTGCATATACTTGAACTGATGTCAGCTTATATTTCCATAATTCATTCATCTGAAGTAACAATTTGTAAAAGTGGAGACATGAAGCACCTAGACATGATTTTATTCCCCTCCATTTGGAACATTAATCTGTAGACAACAAGAAAGTTTAAAAATGGCTTAGAATGTATTCCTAACTACAAGTTTTGTAAATGGTGTTGTACAATGGTTTGTGATTATTTTATTTTACATGGGATAATATTTTCTACTACCTATAAGTTTTGGAAAATGAAGAAAATTAAAATTTACTACTGCAGAGGAATATGATAGAAATAGAAGACATATTTTATGTTTGTCAAATCTCTGATGAGTACCCATATTAAGACTTAAAGTCATATTTCTTATTATGTTAGACACATAGGGAAAACATAAAACACCATATGATAAGGCAACTATTCATGACTTTTTTAAATGTACTTATTATGTGATGAAATTTACTTTGTTAGCTAATATTTTGGTTTGAAATATGGGAGGCTGATGTATTTAACAAATTTTCGAAGTCACCTACTGAAAAACACAAATGGTGGGGGGTAGTATTTCTACACTTTAATGAATGGTTGAACCTGTTTGGCCTTAGTGCTGGGTAAATAAATCAACTCTATTGTAACTTGCTCCTTACACTTGAAAAACTTGTAACGTCACTAAATATTATCTACTTTTAAAGTGTTATTTTGGCAAATGTGATTTTAAAAAGTTTATTTGAAAAGGCATATACTTTCAGGAGATTAAATGTAGGTTATCATTTGTTTGAGAATGACAACATTTTTATACTACAGAACCAAGTTTTACTGAAGTACCAGTGTTTTGAAGCACTAAGGATCTTCTCAATTAATGTTTTTCTGAATTATATTTGACTTCTATGTCTAGTTTTCCTAGTCTTTGTAGACCAATTATGGATCTATCATTCCAGGAACTATTTTTTGGCCTGATGATGCTGGACTGAAATCATTCATTAATCATTAGGAGAGGGGTATTACAAATAATCTTGTGACATTTGTGGTCTTGTTCACTCACATGGGATGGTCATCTGGAAATTGAAAGTTTGAATTACTGTACTTTCACATTTTGTGATTTCATCTTGCATTTTAAGTTGCCTTGCATTTCTCAATTGCTTACTGCTAATTCCTGCAATTCAAGGAATTGGGGCCCTGAAATATAGGAAATGAGAAATTGAGATGGGTCTTCAATTACTTTCTGTTGGCATGTTGCATGGGCCTAGGTAAGAACTCTTGCCCTAGTTATCTGATGATGCAGATAACTGGGACCTGGCATCCTAGGACCCGTGGATCCTGTAGAAGAAAAATACCTTTTAGGTATCATATCAGCAAAATTTGGGTATAATCAGTAGGAATGCTTCAGAAATATGGAAAAAAAACAGTTTGGGATCAGCAAGTTAAAAAAATAGAGCAGCAGAGTAAAATCCCTTATAGATTGGAGGAAAACAACATTTTTTTTAACATGTGAATTCAGAAACCAAGAACACTTAGAAGGTATCACAGTTTATACCGAAAATATTGTTTTGATACTTTTTATATTTTAATATATATTCTAATCCTGATTATTTATATTCCAATCTATTTATTGGAATAAATATCAAGTAATTTGTCAAATTATCAATTAATTCCTGTAAGATTCACTGTGTGAAATATAAAATCAGCACATAAAAATATAAAATATATAAGTATATATAATATAAGAAAATGTTTTACATTGTTCTGTTGTGGTTAAGGTAACAAAGGCAACTGTTTTAAAATATATTTCCATTACCTCTACCTCAGTGTTTGGTAGAATTAGACCTAAAGCTTTACCATTTGGACATGTACAGCCTAGAAGCAAGAGGAAACACTGTGATTAAAACATTACCAATTTAAGGCCTAATAATGAGAAGAAACATATGGACTTCTCCTGGAGCTATGGAATATATTTGGTGATAGAAAATCAGTGGTGTAAGTTCCTGCCTGGTTGGATTTTAGACAGGCCAGGACACTAGGTAATCATGCATATGAAAATTTTTTCACCTTCTTGGCTTTAGCTACTTTTGAAATGGTAGGGATAATAAATAATTATATTTTGACTAAAATACGTTCTAGTCTGAACAGTTCTGTCTGAACTGTTCATCTCTCTATGATCCCTTATAACTAAGATTAGTTTTGCTCCAGTAAGACAAGCTATGCTGTCAGAGTAAGATATTCTGGTTGGTCTGTTCCTACATGGAGCAAGGGTAATGGGTCAGGCAGACATTTGTGCCAGTAAGACGTCATTTGTGACATTTTTAAGCTGGAGAATTTTAGAAGTAGTTCTTAAGCAAGGCTTACTTTGAATCCATTAGCTCCACAAAGCTAAATCAGTTGATAAGTAAGTACTTGAAAAGCCATCACCTTTGGACCTAGCTATAAAGGCTTCAAAGTATGATCAAATTTCAAATGAAAAAGACTTAAAATAGTTATTGACAAACATTGCAAATGTGAACAATTGAACAAAACATAACAAGCAATTTAGGTAACAATAAGGTTTCCTTGTTACAAATAGGCAACCAAGGATATATGCCTGTCTTAAGATTGCATCATTAACTACTTAAATTTACAGGATACTACATGCTTCAGCAGCACGTCTACCCGAATTACAATGCTCTTGTGCAAGAGCCATGTTAATGATATGAAAATTTGTGAAGTATTCCATATTTTTCATTCTTCGTATGCAAGAAGTGAAAAACAGTTATTAAAAAGTTGATTACAAATATACAAGTGTAATAATACATGTAATTCATAGAAAAAAAGTTAGTTTGACATCAATGTATTCAATCTTCACCTTTTCAGAAAGGCCTTTACATAGCATAACTTTTATAAAACTTTTGAAATAAGATAACATTGTCATTTTATTCCAAAGAAATAAAATTCCATAAGGACCTAGGAATTAAAGGAATCTTTAACTGTTTCTATACCGAATGCAATCTGAAAGGACACGTTTATTAAGAACCTATATATTATAAAACAATGTCGAATTCAAAGTATTATATCAAGGAGAAAATGAAACAGATTATGGATATTACACAAACAGAATACTAAATATTTTAAAATACACTTTTTTCAGACAAGCATCAGAAATATCTTTAGTTTCTGTACTACTCATTTCAACAGATAAGTTAAAATTATTTCTTATTAAAAAATAAAAAACTCTACAGAAATCATTAGTATACAAACAACTCGAATATATTTTGACATCAAACTCAGGCAATTCACTTGGAATAATACCATGCAATCCATGAATTTTTAAAGTAAGATATTGTTGTTGCTTTGTATTGTTAAAATATTTTGTATGGACACATAGGATGGACTGGCAATTTTGAAATTTAAGAAACTTAACCAAACCATTAGGACTTTAGAGAACAATTTGTACAGCTTTCCAGAACTTCAAAGAAGTAGTGATACATACTTATTCTTTTGGCAATATCAAATGCAGTTTCTTCCAAGTTGTGCTTCAGACCTGGTTTGATATAATGGTTCAAGAGAAAGAGATCTAGTATAACTTTGCTGTTTCTATTCCCAGCAGCAAGATGCAAGGGGGTCAAGAGGCCTTTAGTTTGTCCATTGGTATCTGCATCATGATGAAATAAAGAAACCACTCTAGTATTATTCCATGTATAAGTACTGTGCAGGGGTGTCCAGCCATTGACAATTATTACATGAATATCTACCTGGAGCCACCAACTCATGGACAATATCTAAGTGTCCACTGTAGGCTTCTCGATGAAGAGGGGTATACTCATTGTTATCCCTAGTATTCACATGAGTGGCCTTTTTGGAAAGTTGTCTCTGCACTGTAGTAAGGCGATTATTTTCGGCAGACCAAAGAAGAAATTTGATTGAATCCTTCTCCATTTTTTCTTGCAATTGATACCATATCTCACTTTTTTTTCTTGTTCCTCATCTTCATCAGAATTGCCTAGCCAGAAACTTTGAGTGCCAGTGAGAATGAGGTGTCCATGTATTTCCCCAATAGTTCACATTGGATGAACTGGTCAAAAAAATCCGGTGAATTTTCTGCATCTGTTTGTTTCACTATTATTTATTTTCTCTTTTATCCTTTTTACTATTCTAAATTATTCTAACTGGAGAGTCAGGAATTGGCAGAGAGCAGAGGAAAGATTTTCCTCCGTATTCAAAGGTACAGACTAAAAATGAGGACAAGTGGTGTCTTCATGTGCAGCTTATTCTAGGAATGAGAAAATAGGAAATAAAACCTTCTATGTAAATTAGTTGGGAAATGGCAGAGCAGAAAGTGAAATGATGCAACCAAAAATATAAAAGCAAAATAAATTAGGATAATTATGGAGCAATCATATTACCTATGTGAACCATGAAAGGGAGAGAAGAAGAGAGAGACAGATGTGCAATGATCTAGCTAGCCACAAAATACATCCCTCTGATGAATTTATAGAGCAAACAATTTTATTTTTTAAAAGAGATGGAAATAAAATTTAAGATCAGATGTCTCCATTGTTTTTAATTATATTTTTGTTATCTTAAATACTTGGACAATGGAATTTCCATTCAACAAATCAGTTTTTTTTTAAGTATAATGGATCTTTATATAACTTTTCCACACCCTTCCAAACCTCACCCCACCTTAATTTTTCCTAGTTTCATACTATGTACATTGAATATTATACTTTCCCTCTCTTCCTCCATAACTCTCTTTATTCCTTCCTTTTGACTTCCCCTCACATCTTCCAAGTGACAGTTTCCTGATATATATTTTGTTGGATTAAAAGTTCACTTTTATAAGAAATTACACCTTTGAAATACCCCGCCGCAAATAGCATGCTTTGGTTAATATTTTTGTGTAAACTTGTAATAAAGTTCTAGCTTCCAAATATGAGACAGAACATGGGTCCTTTGTGTGTCTGGTTCTGACTTAGTTTAATTGATATAGTTTTAGATCTATCCATTTTGTTGCAAATGATGTAACAGTCTTCATAATGGATGGATGCAATCCAATTTTGTATAGGTGCCACACTTTCTCCAACCATCACTCCTCCAAAGAGCATCTGGGCTGTTTCTGTAACTTGGTGAATATTGCAGCAGTGAACATGGTTGTGAAAGTGTTTTTACTGTAACTTTTTGGAAGAATTCATCACTGCCTTTATCGGTGCAATCCTCTAGCCAGTTTTCCAGAATAAGCACATCCCTCCCTTCACCTTCATCACAATGTATTGCAAGTCTTTAGAAACACAATTCCTCTTACAGGTCTCAATAAGCTAAAACCACACTGTGCCCATATTCTTTCAATACATTATTTCATAAATGTTCATATAATTTAGTGAGAACCTTCTATGTACTTTCCTAATGTGGAAATGAGGGACATGACAGAGTAAAAGTAAGAAATATGCAATTTAATTAGGTATTATCACATTTAAAATCATTTTCAGCTCTAATTCATAGCCTCACATAATATTATTTTAATCTTTATTTGATTACTTCAACTAACCCGTAAATTATAACAAGTGAGTTAAAAGCAAAGACAAAAAGTGTGTTTTGATTTTGACACTCATGTGTGAGGTTGCACAATATGGGCAAATAAATTGATTGGAATTAATACCTCTTATCCATTTTGTTAACGTAGAGATGGTTTTCCCAAACTTATTCTCGCAATTCGTATTCCATTCAGCACCAAGAAACATGTGATAATTTCCTTTGTTTTGCTCCTTATTAACTTTTGTTTCCATTTTATTTTATAATGGATGGTTTTATAAATCTACTGTAGATACAAAAATATGTTAAAATATTTCTATCCATATGCATTGATATATATATATATATATATATATACATATATTACACAGGTTATAATGATAATGAATAACTTCAGTAACTGTACAATTTACTAAATTATTATACTATCTGCGGCTATTGCCTGGCATCCTGGTTGCTCGGGAGGCTGAGATCTGACAATCATGTTTTGAAACCATCCTGGACAGGAATTTCCAGGAGCCTCTTATCACCAAACAACCAACAGAAAATCAGAATTGGAACTGTGGCTCAAAGTAGTAGAGTGGTAGCCTTGAGAGAACAATCTCAGGGACATCATCCAGGCTCGTAATTCAAGAAAAACAATCTACGCAAATAAAATCTATTCAATTTACACTTGTGTAAGTAAAATATTTCCATCACTCAAATGCACAACCATGCTCATTTGCAAGGTAACTCTGTTTTGTCTAAAGTACCCCAAAACATTTTCACTTAAGTTGAAAGCATTGCACCATGGGTTCATTCTCTCTCATGCATTTTTCCATTCAAATACTCAAATCTCACAATTATTCCAATTATTTAAAATCATAGCTTTTTACTTTAATACCCATAATATTAAAGTTTGAATTGAGTGTCTTGTGCCCCCTAAATGGGTGTTCTTATCACTTTGTCATGTCTCCAGCCCTAAATTATCCTGATTATCTTTCAGATACTGTGTATGATGTTGGGCTCAGTCCACGTTATGTTATTCTTCCTGGAATTTAGAATAACAGGTGCATGGCATTGTGTAAATATCTTTCTGTCCAGTCTGGGCTTTAACCTCTATCCTCACAAGAGTAGACTCCCATGTAGTCAGGATTTTCATAAGCTTGTCATAGCTGATGTTTTTTTAAGTCTTTTATTTCCTGCAAGTTCTTGAGTAATGAATTAATTTGTTTCCTTGGGTTGTTTTGTTTCATTTGAATGTATGTGTTGAGTTGTTCCTCACTTTTCCTTTTGTTTCTTTCAATCAAGTTCTTACCTAATGTTCTGAGAAACCAATTCTTATTTTTCACGATAGTCAATGTGAACATGCTGCATTCCAAAGCAATTTCAGTAATATTTAAACACCTTCATATCTATGAATGGTATATAAATGATAAGTGCTGTGAAGGGTCTTTTTATTTTCACAGCAGTCTTTGTCATACACAGACAGACCATGAAACGTATGAAGATAATAAAACTACAGATGCTAGCAAGGAGAAAAAAACCTATTATTAATTGTTTGACAGGCTTCCCTTCTAGTGAAAGAAATACGTTGCTTGATGCAGGATTTCACAAAATTATATTGCTTGGAGGAAGCTAAACAATCATCTAATTCTACAGAATTGAGGGAAATGAATCGACCTTCTGAATAATTTACATCTGGGTCAAATAAAAGCCTGCTTCCAAAAAGAGAGTTGACTTTAGAGAAACAAGATGAGTTGTATGTAAAGAGGTTCTTAGCTGATTTTGTTAATTTGTAAACTAATACTGGGAAATAGATTACAGCAAGGTAAAAAAAAAAAGAACTTCGCATTGAAATACTCATTTGTGTGTGTGTGTGTTTGTGTGTGAGAGAGAGAGAGAGAGTGTGTGTGTGTGTGTGTACACATGCACGCATATACACGCAGGGGCATGTGCAAGTGCTCATTCATTCATTCATCATTCCTGAGGCTTGATAGTGCCTAGGCATTCTCCCTAAGCTTCTGTCACCAAGGATAGTGGTTTAAC
Organism: Dipodomys spectabilis; assembly: GCF_019054845.1. Taxonomy (NCBI): domain Eukaryota; kingdom Metazoa; phylum Chordata; class Mammalia; order Rodentia; family Heteromyidae; genus Dipodomys; species Dipodomys spectabilis. Next base: position 6,157 of record NW_024872637.1, on the reverse strand, counting down.
ACTTGAGCCATTGTTCCACTTCTGTTTTTTTGAGATAATCGCATTTATTTTCAAGATTGGACTCGCTTTGAATAGTGGTCTTCATATCTCAGCCTCCTGAGTAGCCAGCTAAGCTTATTTAACATTGGGCCTGTCCTCTATGCTTCAATGCTCTTTTATTCATTCTTGTCCTGAGGTGTTCACATGCCTAAGTAATATATATGTCTAGTTGCTTTAAAAAAATACTCTTACTGCTTGGCAGTAGGGGCTTCTATCTGAACTAACTATTGAGGAGTCTTGAGAACAGAACCCAGGCCAAAAGTTTAGTGGACTTCCTTCTCAATCTATGCTAGCTGCATTGTATTATTTCCACCATCCTGCACTATTTACAGGTTAAGATTGGAAGGACTGCAGAATCCAGGCCAGCCAAGGTAGGAATCTAGACAAGTTGGTTTGCAACTCTTATGCCATTGGTAATGAGAAGGCTAAAAAGACAGATCAGGTGCTTGTTCTTGTGGAAAGGGAACCCCTATCCTAAAATTAACCAGTCTAACAAAAACAATACCCCAAGTTGAACACAATTTCTCACAACCAAAATAAGTATGTACATTAACATCCAAAACTTACTACAATCTGCTCTTTGTTCTAATATCAGCTTCATCTGATTATCATATGATGTGAAAGAATCGTTTCTTCATTAAACTTATATATTCAAAAAGACCTAGAAAATTCTTTCTCACTTATTAAGTGCAAACGAATGGCAAATTGCCTCATTTCTTACATACTTAACTACAACTATAAATTCATCTTATGATTATTATAAATAGTAATATATTCTGATTTATTACTTTAGTTTGTAACGGTTTTTAATCTTTTAGCTTCTCTGCTGAAGTTGAAATATTTAAATACTATTATCAAATTATATTACTTGGGTACTTAGGGCAGTTTTCTAAAAAGTTTTTAACCAATGGCTTCTAGTAATTCTGTTTTTTTTGGGGGGGGTGTCTGGTCCTGGAACCTGAACTCTGGGCCTGGGCGCTGTCCCTCAAGGCTACCTCAAGGCTAGCACTCAACCACTTGAGCCACAGCGCCACTTCTGGCTTTTTTTTTCTGTTTATGTGATTCTGAGGAATCGAACCCAGGGCCTCAAGCATGCAAGGCAAGCGCTCTACCAGTTAACCAACTTCCTAGCTCTCTACAAATTCTTAATTGGTATATTATTTAGTTTATTTTTAATTTCAATTTAATTTTATGGTAAAAGTAATGTACAGAGGGGATACAGTTACTTAAGTAAGGTAATGACTACATTTATTATGGAAGGAACATTGTTATCTCTTCCATTGATTTTTTTGAACACACAAAAAAAACTACTGATGTTTCTCCTGTTGTTATTGACCAATGGATACTTTTCTTTCTTTGTTCATGCATTTTTTATTATAAAATTGATATACAGAGAGTTTACCGTTACTTAAGTCAACTAAAGAATACACTTTATTTTCTAAATTTCAAATTTTGAACTTCTTTTGTTTTGTTTCTTTAGTGTAATTCTTTTTTCAAAGTTGTAGATTAGTTAATTTAGTTTTGCATAATTATAACACATGTAAATTATTCAGACATATATTTTGCTTTCAAAATAGTTAACATGTGAATATGTAAAAAATTATTTTCTTAAATTTTATATGGTTGGTGAATTTAAATAATTTTATTTTGTTATAGTCCTAAACATATTTGTCCATGTAACAAATGCTGTATTTTCAAGAAGCACATACTTTATTAAAAAGGCCTTATTACCTGGTCACTTTTTGGAAATATTTGTACTTGAATTAAAAAAAAATGTTTGAGCTGGGCATAGCAATTTGTGGTTTCAAGTTACTAACTATGGTGGGAAGTGTAAATAGGGTTTGTAATTCGGGAGAGATTGAGGAATTATGAGACCTTATTATAAAATTTCCAGAGTGTAATGGTTAGAGATATAGCTATCCCTAGCAAGATATAGAGCACTTGGTTATCATCTTCTAAATCTTGAGTTAAAACACCAGTAACATCAATCTTTTGTCAAACTAAAAGGACAAATATTTCAAAATGTTTATTATTTAAAACTTGTTTGTAAAGTTCTCATGTATTTTATTTCTCAATTTTCAATTTACTCAATCTATAAGAATCCAAGTATCTTGTGACTATTTTATTTCTACTAAACTTTTAAATAGTATGAGCAATACTATGATTTCATATATTAAAATACTTTTACTATTTGTGATAATTTCCTTTGTTTAATATAATAACAATATTCCAAATGTGTGTATGTGGTGTGCGTGTGTGTTTATGTGAATTTTGTGTGTGTGTGCTTTGTGTGAACTTTGCAATGTTTGGGAGATCACACAATTGCTTCACATATGTTAGGCCAATGTTTTACCACTGAGCTATTCTATCAAGTTATAATACAAATTGTATTATAAATTATGACTTTTAAATTTTCATTCCTAGTATGTTTTTTCAAAATTGTATATGATAAAATGTGATCCATCTTCTATCCACATTAGCAATTGTTATTGTTATTCTTTCTCTTATTTCTTTGAAAATGAATTATATTACTATTACAATTTCTTTACATTGTAACAGCTTTATACAATGCTTTATTTTCTATTTTATTTTTCCCATGTTATCTGACTTTCAGTCCAAACTATCAGGTGGATTAAAAAGAAACTAGATTCAGGACACTTTATTTTTCTCCTTGTCTTCTCTGAAGTCTTTCTGTTTTTTTGAAACAATACCAATGACATACAGCTCCTATGTGGTCCCCCTCTCGCCCTCTTCTGCAGTATAGCTCAAGTCGTTATCATTCAGCTTTATTATGCTGTACTGTTATCTAAATCTTATCTCATTCCTTAATTAATTTTAGTTGCATTGAGCAGTCTCTAAAGACATTTTCTATATATAATATCAGGGGTGTGTATTTTCACAAGGTGTGAAATATGAGTGACTATGAAATATTTAGATATCTCTAGAATATTGGTCCACCTGCTCAATAATCTCGTATGTAAATTCAAGGAATACAGGTCAGTCAGAGCAATATTGTAAATGGTGTAGCTTGAGCCTTCATACTAGATTGAATAGTATTACCATGTTTAGTAGTGAAGACAACATAGTTCAACTATAAGAACAGACACATAGAATAAGGTAACAGATTTGTCAAAAATAAATTCTTAGTTTTATGGTCCACAGATTTTGAAAAGGATGTTATGATTTTATGAAATAAAAACAGAATCTTAAATGGTTGTATTGGCACTATTGCCTCTCTAGATTTAAAGAACGATCTTAGACTACAACCTCAATCCTTTGTTTTTTTGTTTGTATGTCAGTCATGGGGTTTGAACTCTGGGCTTTTGCGCTATCCATGTGCTCTTCAGCTCAAGGTGAGCACTCTACCGCTTGAGCAACATCAAAACTTCCAGTTTTGTAGTGGTTTATTGGAGATAAGTGTCTCATGGACTTTCCTGCCCGGGCTGGCTTTAAACCACGATCCTCAGATCTCAGCTTCCTGTGTAGTTGGAATTACAGGCGTGAGCCACCGGCACCTGGCCTACCTCAAACCTTATAAAGAATGACTATCAAACTAAATGTGAGATGTAAAAACCTATAAAACCTAAATGTAAAAATTCATGACATTGATCAGTAAAGGTTTCTAAAAATTTGACATGGAAAATATTACTGGCTAAAGAAAAGCAAGAACTGGATTATATCAAGTGATAACCTTTCATAATTCAAGGGACACTATAACAGAAATGAAAACATATCCAACAGAGGGCACGTATTTGTTAATGCTACAATGTTAATGCTACAATGATTCTGAAACTTAAGTATTTTTATATCTTCTAATCTATATAAATTTTTCCTGAATAGGATATTTCTTTAAATAACATATGTAAATCCATAGCCAATAGGAGGAGCATATGAATTAAGCTCCTTTTTAGTGTCTAAGAAATAATAAAAAGAAAACTCACTAGTATGACCATAATATAAAAAGAGGAGGCAAAATATAGTAATGCATTTGTGGAGAAATTGATATATTTCTCATTGTGATCGATTTGTATAATACTGCAGTCATTTTAGCAAACAAGTTTTCAAGCCTTCAAAAGGTGAAAAAGAATTGTATAGGATCCACGCATTACACTTCTATGAATGTATTAAACAGAAGTAAAAAACATTTTTGGACAGAGAATGTAGTTAATTGACAGTGAACTTGTATAGTATGTGTGAGACCCTGGAAATGATCCCCCAAATATAGAGGATGTATGCTGGGCAAATTCCGGTAACTGAATTTTATATCTATTTTAATGTCTGTTCTAAAATTTACAGCATTTCTATTTGAAGAAATGCAAGTTTGTGAAAATTAGGCTTTGAAAACCTATGAAGGTACAATTTACTTCCAAAGCACTAAAATGTATACAATAAAAGGTGATAATATATTGTAAGTGAATTACATGTCAGGAAAAAAAAACTATTGTTAAAACTTCTTCACACAATGCAGAATAGCTAAAAAAGATGTTTTTGGTGTTGGCTAAAAACTCTTTCTAAACTACTGCATTTAAAACAAAGATGTGGGGCTGGGAACGTGGCTCAGTGGTACAGCCCTTGCCTTGCATGCTCAAGGCCCTGGGTTCGATTCCTCACCACCACATAAGCAAAACAAAAAAAGTGGGAAGTGGGGCTGTGGCTCAAGTGGTAGAGTGCTACCCTGGAGCTGAAGAGCTCAAGTGCCCAGGCCCAGAGTTCAGGCCCCACGACCAGACCCAAAAAAAAAAACAAAACCAAAAAACAAATATGTGATTTCTGTTTATTTTGAAGGTATTTTGTCCGTTTGAATTTATACAGAGATAACTTAATCCAAAAGTATATGTGATAACTGGAATACCTATACCTAGGAATTATGCATAACTTCTAAGTAGTTTATTTTTATTTTTATTTTTTTATTGTGAAAATACTGTACAGAGGGGTTACAATTACATGGACAATTTAATGAGTATATTTCTTATCAAGCATTGTAGCCTCCTCCTTTGTTTCCCCTTCCCATTCCTTCCCATCCTCCCCCGCCGCCCCACACAATCCTCCTCCCTACACCCCCAACCAAAGTTGTAAAGTTCATTTTTTGACATAAGGACTTGTATATCTCATTGTTGCAATGGGTCCACCTGTATCCCTATTCTTTCCCATGGTTTCCCTTATTTGCAATATTTAGTATATGTCTGAGTCAAGCAGAAAGTTCAGATAAGGTGATGTTAAGGAAATGAACCCTAAGATATGTATTCAAATTTTTTTTTCTTTCATGCAATTGTTTCTAAAACATTTATAAGATTATTACTTTGTGGTTTTGTATGTCCCTCCCCCACAGTATAACCCCTGCTTTCACTGTATTTGATGTCGGTATAATTTGTAGAGGGGAAGGGGAAAAACTTCTAAGTAATTGAGAAACTTTTCTGGAAGAAACTTTTAGGAAATGACAGAAGACATCTATGCATCTGCATTTTATGAAAGTCATATGTTACTTGCTCAATCAATTGGCTTATCTCTACCTTACTAGGAAAAACGTATTATCAAGATAAGAGCCAAAAGCAGTGAAAAGAACAAAATATACAATCATCTTGATTTATTTGTGAAAATAACAAATGAAATAAAACAATTCCACTCAAGCGACTCCAATATTAGTATATGTGAAGATGTTCCTGAATGCCAATATCCATTAAATTTTTGGAATTTTAATTTCCACTAACATATGAAAACTAGAAGAAGAAAACAAACATAGACTTAGAGTGAACCAGCCTTGAAATCATTTTCTTAATTGTTTTGAAATTACAAAAAATTGAGACTCCTTTGCTTTGGAAACCATTTAAAAATATTTATCAAATGATAATTCAAATACTAAGCAAGAGTAATTTTATATAATCATTATAAATATCATTTTATTACTTTTGTAAAATAGAATAAAAAAACCAGTCCCAATATATGACCTACCTATCATTTTTATTAACTTGTAATCATTACCTAAATATCTTAAACAATCTAAATATTCATGTCTTTAACATAGACGTAAATATTCTATACTTTTTTACTTAACATTTTTCAGGGGTATGTATTCATGTTTCTAAGAAATATTCACAGCAGTTAAAAGATGCTTTTGTGA
>NW_024872636.1:0-24304 GCF_019054845.1 Dipodomys spectabilis | reverse complement strand
TGAATTTTATATCAATTTTTTGCATTATGGCCATTTTCACAATATTCTACCTATCCCTGAACATGGAAGGTCTTTGCATATTCTGATATACTCTTTGATTTCTTTCTTTAGATTTTTGCAATTTTTACATCTTTGGTTAGGTTAATTACTATTTTTTGAAGCTTTTGCAAATGGTGTCATTTTCATTATTTCCTTTTCTGCTTGTATATTCTTTGCCCAAGGAATGGTTCAGTAACCATTTGTTGTTGTTTTGGGTCGTGGTGCTTGAACTTTGAGCTGGGCGCTGTCCCTCATCTCTTCACCTCAAGGTGAGCAAAAGCGCCACTTCCAGTTTTCTGGTGGTTAATTGGAGACTCATGGACTTCCCTGCCTGGATTGGCTTTGATCAACGATCCTCAGATCTCAGCCTCCTGAGTAGCTAGAATTACAGGGATGAGCCACTGGTGCCTGGCCAAGGCTACTGAATTTTATGGATTGATTTTGCATTCTGATACTTTGCCAAAAGTATTAATTAGCTGTAGGAGTTTGGGAGTTGAGCTTTTGGGTCCTCAAGTATAAGAAATGGTCATCAGCAAAAACCTTTAGTTTAATTTTTGCGTACTCTGTGTGGCTCCTTTAATGTCCTTTTCTTTCCTTATTGGTCTGGCTAAGAATTCCAGTATAGATTGAAGAGGAGGGGAGTGAAGGGGCAACTTTGCCTTGTTCCTGATTTTAAGGAAAATAGTTTTAGTTTTCCCCATTTAGTATGGCCTGTTGTCTATGGCTCTTATTGTTTTAAGGAATGATCCTTCTATTCCTTGTTTCTCCAGAGCTTTTAATGTCAATGCGTGGTCTTTTGTCGAAGGTTTGTTCTGGATTTACTGAGATGAGTATGTGGTTCTTGATATTGGCTCTACTGATGTGAATTATTGATTTGTATATATTAAATCAACCTTGCATCTGTGGGATGAAGCCTACTTGATCATATTTTTATGACTTGTATTTGTTTCTGGGTTCTGTTGGCTAATATTTTATTGAGGAGTTTTGCATCTATGTTCATCACAGAAATTGATCATTCATTCGCTTGTTTTGTTGGATCCTTACCTAGTTTTGGGATGAGTGTAATATTGGATTCATAGAATGAGTTTGGGTTTGCTCCCTATTGCGTCTATTTCACTGAAAAGCTTGAGGAGGATTAGTATTACTTCATCTTTAAAAGCCTTATAGTGGGCTTGGAAGATGGGTTAGTGGTAGAATGCTTGCCTAGTACACATGAAGCCGTGTGTTCCATTCCTCAATGCCACATACACAGAAAAGCGAGAAATGGCATGGTTGCTCAAGTGATATAGCACTAGTACTAAAACTAGCCTTGAGCAAAAACAGCTTTGGGACAGGTTCAGACCCTGAGTTCAAGCCCTAAGACTGGACAAAATAAAATGTTTTATAGAATTGAGTAATGAATCCATCTGGGCTTGGGCTCTATCTTGTTGGAAGACTTCTGTTTACTTTTATGTTATTCCTTTGTTTAGTTTGTTTATATTTTCTTGGTTCAGTATAGGAAGTTTGTATGGGAAACTCTATTTATGGTCATGGGTCGCTGTCCCTCAGCTCTTCAGCTCAAGGCTAGTGCTCTACCACTTGAGCCATAGTGCCACTTCCAGCTTTTTCTGCTTATGTGGTGCTGAGGAATCGAACCCAGGGGCTCATGCATGCAAGGTAAACACGCTTCCACTGAGCCACCTTCCCAGCCCAGAAACTCCATTCTAGGTGCTGGCACCCAGACAAAGAGGTTTGTTGGGCTTTTTGAACTGATGATGGAAAAGTGAGATTGTATGACAACTATTTCAACAAGTAAAAACTTGATAATGCTTACTTATTACTCAAATGACTGAGGAAAATATCAGCATGAATTCAATTTTGAGTTAATAAACATATATGCACATCATTATTATCTGAAAGACTTTCAAAAAATCTACCATGCTGACTAAGATTCAAAACTCAAAAATAAATAAATTTACTTATTTATTTTGGTGCCAATCCTACGACTGGAACTGAGGGTACAATGGTAAGCACTTACTACTTGATCAACCACTCCCATTCCAGGTTTTAATGGATAATTGGAAATAAAGATTATTAACAAATGTTCTGGCCCAGGATGGTTTTGAAAATCTACGCCCAGCTCTTAGCCTCCTAAGTAGCTAGGGTTATAGGTAATTGGCCAGATATATTTATTTATTTATTTATTCAACCAGTCTTGGGACTTGAACTCATGTTCTGGGTCATTACCTGGACTTTTGTGCTCTAATACTTGAGACAGAGCTACAATTCCTGTTTTTTTAAAATAATTAATTGGATATAATTGTCTCCCTGAGTTTTCTTCTGGGTCTGGCTTTAAACCTAGATTATGTGATCTCAGCCTTCTTGCTAGCTAGTATCACAGGCCTTAGCCACTGCTGCTTTGCTCAGAAATTTATTTTTAAAATATCTCTTCATTGGGTTTTAGGGGGAAACAGAGAAATGTATACATTTCCTGAATTGTGAACACCTTACAATACCTTAATAATAACAATAAATTATGTTTTTTTTTCATTTTGTAGTAATTTGGCATTTGCAAACCACCAAAATGAACTCATTCTCTTTCAAAAACTATCATGCCTTTATGAAGTTGAAAGTCACATATTAAGTTAGGTTATGGTGGCTCAAATCTGTTATCCTAGCTACTCAGGAGGCTGGGTTCAAAGCTAGCCCAAACAAGAAATTCTGTGAATTTGTAGGCAGGGGCTAGGTATTCCTCCTTTCTGATCATAGTGAGCACAGTCCTTCACGTACTTGGTTCTTAAAAATCATACTTAGGCCAGGCATTTGGTCACTCATGCTTGTAATTGTCACTGGCCAGGGTACTGAGATCTGAAGATAAAGGTTCAAAGCCAGACCCTGCAAGAGTTAGAGTCTTATATTGAGCTAAGCATAAAAAGTTTGAAACAGAGTTGTGTTTCAGAAAATAGAGTGCTATCCTTGAGTGACAAAACCAAGCAGGAGCAAGCAGACCTGAATTCAAGACCCAGTACTGGTAAAAAAAAAAAAAAAAAAAAAAAATATATATATATAATAAAATAAAGCCACCAAAAAAGTGCCTTGGTTCTTTTTAAAATTTTTGACATTTTTTTCCTTACTTTTTTATCTGTATGTTCCTATATAAACACACAGAAGCTTGTGGAGCAAAGTTAAATTTTAAGAATATTCTTCCATTATAGACCATTATACCTTCATTATACTTAAGAAAATTAATGATATTTTCATAATACTGTTATTATATCAAATACAGATACACATCTCCTTGTTTGAGACAGATATTATTCTTGCTATTTTTCAAATTAAATTTTCAAATTAATTTTTCATTAGGGTTCATTTCATGTTGTTATGTCTCTTTTGTTTTTAGTACTCTAAAATATCATCCCAGCCAGGCATTGGTGGCTCATGCCTATAATCCTAGCTACTCAGGAGCTTAGATTTGAGGATCGTTATTCAAAGCCAGCCCAGGCAGGAAAGTTCGTAAGACTTTTTTCTCCAATAAACCACCAGAAAAGCGGAAGTGGTGGTTTGGGTCAAGTGGTAGAGCACTAGACTTGAGCATAATAGCTTAGGCACAGTGCCCAGCCCAGATTTCAAGCCCTATTCCACTCCCAAAGTAAATAAGTAAATTAAAATAAAATAAAATAACATGCCACCCCAGTCTTTCCTTTTCATGATACTGCCCTTTAAGTCAAAATATCCTAAATTAGTTTTTTAATAAGATATTCTTTATATTTTACTCGCCTAGCTATTTCTTTAAGGTGGATTCTCATTCGTTTTCCTTTTTTGTTGGGTGTGGGGTTTGTACTCAGGTCCTGGATCCTGTCCCTGAGCTTTTGTGGTCAAGGCTACTGCTCTACCACTTTGAGTTACATTGCCACTTATGGTTTTCAGTGCTTAATTGGAAATAAGAATCTCATAGATTTTCTTCCCAGTCTGGTATTGAACCTTGATCCTCAGATCTCAGACTTCTGACAAGCTAGAATTACAGATGTGAGCCATTGGCTATGGGCGCCGATTTGTTTTCTTTTATTTAATTTTTTGTCAGTCTTAGTGCTGTCCCTGAGCTTTTCAGCTCAAGTCAAGTGCTCTATCATTTGAACCAATGCCCACTTTTGGTTTTCTGGTGGTTAATTGGAGATAAGAATCTCATTAGCTTTCCTACCTATGCTAGCTCTGAACTGCAATCCTCAGATCTCAGCCTCACTAGTAGCTAGGATTACATGTGTGAGCCACCTGCACCCAGTTTCCTCATTTATTTTCTTTTGGTGCGTTCTATCTGATTTCTCTACTTCTTGTATTTCCTACCAACTACAAAATAGGCCTAGAGTTCCTCATCCATTACAGTAGTTCTTAGGTCCAAGTGATGGCTGAGTGCAGGAATGGAGATGAGTCCAATATAAAATACAATGCTGTCTTGGTATTTAAGAAAACTAACAATCACATGCTAGTGGTTCACATCTGTAATCCTAGCTACTCAGAATGCTGATCTGAGGATTATGGTTTAAATACAAGATAATTTATGCTGAATTTTGATAAAAGCTCCCTTGGTGTTGTTAAATGTAGGCTTTTATTTATTTCTTATTCTAGTTTTTCTTATTGTGACTACCAAAAAGCTGAGTGACTTCAATGGCTTCTATTGATGGCTGACTTTTGAGGTGCTTTAGAGACTTCATCAGAAGCCAGACATGTTATAATCACTTGAATAGCCAGCCACAAAGCTGTAAGTGACAATACTTCAAGTAAGCAAAATACATAAAACCAAACATTCACTCAGTTTCAATAGCCATATTTCAAATAAAAATAGAATTCAAGTTTCAGAGAATGTTAGTAAAGTTTTAATGCATTCATTCTATCTGTGTCCTCTGTCATACTGCTACAGCAGAATGGAATACTGACAGCTTACCATGTGGCTCCCAAAGTCTGGACATACTTACTCTGATCTTTACAGAAAATGTTTGCCTGACCTTTTTCCCTAGTGAACATCATTTATTATGCAGAGATACCCTCTTTTCTATATGCAGTTATCTCTCTCCTTTCCTCCCTCCTTCTCTCTTCCCTCCCCCAATCGCTTCCACAATCCCTCCCTTTCCTTGTTTTAGGGATCAAAACACATGCATGTTAAGCTGCTAAGCTGAATCCCAGCCCTGTGTATGATTTTGTTTTTGGTGAGGGTATAGCTTTCCAGGGGCTTAAACTTTGGTCCTGGACACTTTCTCTGACCTATTGTCCTCAAGGTTAGTGCTCTGCCACTTCAACCATAGCTTTACTTTTGTGTTTTTGATGGTTAATTGGAGATAAGAGTCTCACTGGCTTTCCTTCTTGGGCTGCGTTGGAACCACGATATTATAAGCTTGTGATTACAGGAATGAGAATTGGCATCCACCTTACATTTTTTTAAGTTTTCAAGTAGAACCTATATCCAATCGAATTCTAAACGTTCTTTTAATTTAAAAATGGACAAGTGTGGGAACCATTCCAGAGAAGTAAACAACTTAAAACTGTGTAAATTTAAATAATTCTGTAAATATGAGAAACAATGGCAAGAAAGAAAAAAAAATTGAATACTTATCTTGGGGTTCATTTCACCTAACATCAACTTATCTGACCTTTTCTGCATATGTCTCAGACATATATTAGTTATGGCAAATAAGGGAAACCATGGGACCTATGTTTCTTTGCACCTGGACTACTTCACTTAATATAATTTTTTCAAAGTCTTTCCATTTCCTAACAAAGGGGCAATGTCATTCTTTCTGATGGAGGCATAGAACTCCATTGTGTATATATACCACATTTTCTTGATCCATTCATCAAATAATTCTGTATCATCACAAAATTGCTAAATAATTTTATTACTAAAATATTATACGGTGAATTTTCAGGACTAACACTAATAATGTAAATAGGGAAATGATATTGCTTTATTTTTAGGCATCCAATCCAGATACTTTATTCTATGTCTTAGCTGAAGAAAATCTGGGTCATTGTGTACAATGATTCCTATCAATTTGTGAGGTACATAAAAATAATGACAGAGCTGGTTTAGTCATTGATTTTAGAGTTCTAAAACGATACCTACAAGATACTCTGTATTTTAAGTCATATAGTATAGTGATTTTGTCTAAAGCATGCTTTACTGACACACATCACTAGAAAAAATTTCCTTAAAAAGATAGTCAATTTGGAAAATCAGTCTATACTCAAATCTTGTCAAATTAAGAATATATTTGAATAGTGATGATGTATGGCTAAGCAATAACAAAATAATTATCACTGTCTTGACAGGTAGGATTTATAGCTTCTAAAATTTCTAGTTGTCATAGTATTTATACTTCAGTAATGCTAGAGCTGTATTAGAGTACTTGGCAATTTTGAAATAGACTGCCTCCAGGGACAGATAAGCCAGACACCAGTGGCTCACACCTATAATCCTAGCTACTCAGTAGGCTGAGATCTGAGGATCGCCATTCAAATCCAGCGCAGGCAGGGAAGTTTGTGAGACTGTTATATCCAACAGACCTCTAAGAAAACAAGAAGTAAACCAGAAGTGGTGTTGTGGTTCAAGTGCTAGAGCACTAGCCTTAAGCTGAAGAGCTGAGGGACAGCACCCAGGCCTAGAGTCCAAGTCCCATGACCAATAAAACAAACCAAAACAATACAAAACAAAACTATCCCACACTGGTTGAGAACTGACTATGTTTTCTAGATAAGGTATATTTAGGGCTAGTTTTTCTATATTTTGGCTTACTTCATATATTAAATATTTTTTCCAATCAACTGAAGAAGGTTCTGAAATGAGTTTTAAATGAATAACTGAGTTTGTAGTAAAATCATTTTCGTAAAACATTTTTTATTTTCACTATTGCTTTTTAACTTTTAAATCTTCCTCTGTTCTGCACCACCTTCCACTCCAAAGACGTCCACAGATTTCCAGGGTGTACCATAAGAAGTCTGTGTACACTTTAGCCTGGGGTTCACCAGTGCCTCCCATTTCATTTGGTAAGGATATACATCATTCTTTAACAAATATGTAGGGTGTTTCTTTCCCTTTAATCCGAATGCATTTAAATTAGAAGAAGTTAAAAATGTTCTAAATCAGTGACTGCACTTGTGTTTTGCTGTGTACCCAGAGATCGATGGAAGCAGTAGTAGCATGTGATAATGGAGCATCTAGGAGTTACTATTTACCTGTAAGCTCCTCTAACCTCTAAAGCACTGATAGGGCAGATATTTTTCATTTTACACATGGTTCATTTTAGTGTCCTGACCTTTGATTAATACATTTGGTCACTTTTCCTCTTCTAGCCAGTGTAAACATTGTTTTTGTTATTTTTTTATTGTGAAAATACTGTACAGAGGGTTTACAATTGCATAGGCAAGGTAATGAGTACATATCAAGCATTGTTACCTCTTCCTTTGTTTTCTCCTTCCCATCCCTTCCCACCTCCCTATTCTGCCCTATACTCCCGCATCCACCCCTTCCCCCGCCAAAGTTGTAAAGTTCGGTTTTTGACATAACGTCTTGTACATATCAAAGAAATAAGTCAAACAGAACATCAGTAGCTCATGCCTATAATCCTAGCAACTCAGGAAGCTAAGATCTGAGCATCATGGATCATGGTTTAAAACCAGCCTAGGTAAGAATGTCTATGTGCTTCTTATTTCCAGTAAAATTATGGTATTTCTTTATTACAATGAAACATCTTAAATATCTATAGTTCTTTTCTTAGATAGAGGAGCTAGATTATTAAGTCATTAAAACTTAATCAGTTAGTTTTTTCCAGCAATATAAGAATTGCTGTATATATGACGGAAATACATGCTTTAGAAATGCTATAGTTGCTAGGCACTGGTGGCTCATGCCTCTAACACTAGCCACTCAGAAGGGTGAAATCTGAGGATCATGCTTCAAAGCTAACTTGGGCAGTAAAGTCCATGAGACGTTTATCTCTAGTTTACCACAAGATACCTGGAAGTGGTATTGTGGCTTACATAGTAGAGCACTAGTCTTGGGCTGAAGAGCTGAGGGACAACGCCTAGGCACAGAGGTGAAGTCCTATAACCAACAAAAAAAATCTTATTGTTTAGTCATAGCAATTTTTGCAGTTCTGTATATTAAAATACCCAAAGGGTAGAATACTTATTTGTGTGTGTGTGTGTGTGTGTGTGTGTCTGTGCGTGTGTGGCCTTAGCGGAACATGACCTCAATGGGCTACCTAATTTTTTTCCAACCAAGCCTGGTACTCTACCCCTTGAGCTACACTTCCACTTCTGGTGTTTGTGCTGCTTAATTGGAGATGAGTCTCAGGATTGAGTTTCCTGCCCATGCTAGCTTTAAATTTCTACCCTCAGATGTCAGCCTTCTGAGTAGTAAGGATCACAGGCATGGATTTCTGGTCCCCAGCTTAGAATGCTGATTGGTTTTCTTGTAAATGAGAAAATTAAAGCTTGGTTTGCTAAACTTTTAGATTTTTTATGAAAATTGAAATAACTATTTTAGAAAGTCTTAAAAGTTTTAAAACATACTTTTAAATAAAGGGAATGCTCAAAGACTGGTTAATTTAGGAGCAATGAAATTTTATTTGGCTTATGGTATTAGAAAGTTCAAGAGCATGGTGTTCACATATGTGACTGAGGTATTTTTTCTGTCTCTCCCCATGAAGGAAGGTAGAAAGGAAAAAGAGCATAAATGAGAGACTGAGAGGATAAGATGGAACTGATTTTGCAATAGGATCATTTTCATAATGAAGTCGTCTGTCTATGAGGGCAGCATTCTCCTTCATGATCATCTCTTAAAGATTCTACCCCTTTTTTTCTGTTCTTTTCTTTTTTCTGGATATAGGCCGAGAATTCAGGGCCTGGATGTTGTCCCTGAGCTCTTTTGCTCAAAGCTAGTACTCTACAACTTAGAGCCACAGTCCACTTCTAAGAATGCCTGGGCACTGATGTCTCACACCTATAATCCACGAGACTCTTATCTCCAATTAATCACAGAAAAATCTGGAAGTGGCACTGTGATTCAAGTGGTGGAGCATAAACTTTGAATAAAAGCAGCTCAAAACCCAGGACCAGAAAAAAAGAAGAGAATGTTAGACAGATACCTTGAAGGAAAATATAGGAATGTCTAGAAATAAAGCAATGTTTTCCAAAAGCAGTGATGATTAGGCTATGATCTAATATATTAGATATGAATTATCTGACTTAATACTGAAGCTGTCTAAAATCCTAGACTCTTTTCCCAAAATAACAAACAAAATTGAAAAAAAAAGGCTTTGATATCAAATATGATATGATTTTAAAAGTATGAGTCTTTATATATTGGCTGATAAACCTGCATGACCAAAATAATTAATTTCAGGAGATGTGGAGTATGAGTTACAATTCTCAATTTTTGCTTTAGGAACAATGTCTTTTCAGATTCCAGCTTTGATGTCCCAGAAAAAATGTTTAATCATTTTCTGTCATAGAAATTATCACAGAATTAAGAATATCTCTTTTAATCTCTCTCCAACTGCACAGAGCATCGTAAGGATAGTTTATTCCAGTGTATTAGATTATTTCAGATTTTTATTTTTTTATTTTCCTAGTGTTATAGTCATACTCTAAAATCAAATCCTTAAGATGTTATAAGCATTTTTTGTGCTACAGGGGTAGGACCCAGAATTTGCTTCACTTTATACAGCTGTGGAGGGGAAGGGATTGTCCTACATCATAACTTTTGAAAGCTTAGTGGTGAGGTCTTTGACATCAACATTCACATCAGGGACACCAATTCAACCAAAGTGAGTTACTGTGATCTGAATTCTCCCCTCCCCTTCCTCTGTTGCCATTTTGCAAGCTACATTTCCCATGTGATACCCTTCATGCTAGCCAGACTACTTAAGTTTTGTTGAAAGGCTATGAGTGAATGAAGGTGTTATCTTATGGTACTTTAACATTGAGTGACATGAACAAATTAAACACAATAGAAATCAGTCCTCAACTTCAGTGATTTATGAAGAGATTTCATATCTTAAAAATAAAGGTTTCTTTTATGCCAAGTACTTTAACTTGAACCAAAATTATGTCATGGCAAGTAGAAACTATAACAGGGTTTTTAAATCCAACCAATAAGTTTCTGCACATGACAACATACAGTGAGCTAGCCTCATTTCCAGATTTAATAATTGTTTGACCATATGAAAATTCTTCATTATGATTAAAATTTTAATCTATTTTTAAAAATAAAAAATAATTTAAATTCCCATATTTGCATCCCATTAGGAAGTTGAGGTGAGGCCCAGAAACACTCAGAACTGAATTTATGTCACTTAGATTTTTTTATGTGTGCTAGTCTTCTTTTTGTTGGTTTTGTTTTGGTTTTACTTTAGGCTAGTGCTCTACCACTTGCCACAGATCTACTTTCAAATGTCATTTTTTCTAGTGGAGGTATAGAATTCCATTGTGGATATATATCACATTTTCGTCATCCATTCATCTACTGAGGGGCATCTAGGTTGGTTCCATATCTTAGCTATGGCAAATAATGCTGCAATAAACACAGTTGTGCTGGTAGCTATAGTATGGTCTTGTTTGTTTTAATTTGGTTAAATGCCCAAAAGTGGGATTGCTGGGTCATAGAGGAGCTCTATGTGGAGTCTCTTGAGGAACCTCCATACTACTTTCCAAAGTGATTGAACAAGTTTACACTCCCACCAACAATGCAGTAGGGTTCCCTCCTGGTCACATCCCCTCCAGCATTTGCTACTATTAGAGTTCATGATTATAGTCATTCTAAATTAGGTGATGTGGTATCTAAATGATATTTTGATTTGCATATCTTTTTATGGCTAGAGAGGTTGAGCATATCTTCATGAGTCTATTGGCCATTTGTATTTCCTCTTCAGAGAAGTTTCTCTTTAAGTCTTTAGCCCACTAATTTATTGGGCAGTTGTTTCTTTGATGATTTGTTGTAAAATGAAAATTACGGTTATGAAATGGTAGCCATTCTATACAACACATTAACAATATCATAAAATTATTATTATTATTAGGAGGAGAAGTAGTAGTAGTTTGTATGGGGCTTGAACTCTAGGCCTGGACATTGTCCCTGCACTCAAGGCAAGTGCTCTTCCATTTGAGCCACAGCGTCACTTCTAGTTTTCCAATGGTTAATTGGAGATAAGGATCTCATGTACTTATGGGAAGTTGGCCCAGTGGTAGTGTTTGCCTGGCATGCATGAGGCCCTGGGTTCGATTTCTCAGCACCACATAAGCAGAAAAAGCCAGAAGTGGCACTATGGCTCAAGTGGTAGGTCTCTAGCCTTGATTTGAGGAGCTGATGGACAGAGCCCAGGCCCGGAATTCAAGCCCAGGTCTGGCAAAAAATAGTTTCATGGACTTTCTTGCCAGTGCTGGCTTTGAACTAAGATCTTTAGATCTTAGTAGGTTGGATTACAGCCATGAGCCACCAGTGCCAAGCTAAAATTATTTTTAAACCATAATTAAACTTTCTTTTATCATAATGTGGAAATTGCTATGTATAATGCTTGTTGTGGAGCCTGATGGATGGCCTCTTGTTCCAAAAATGCAGTTGTTTCTGTGCCCAATCTAAAAACTTTATTTCATCTTGGATTCAGTAACTTCTCATTCTGAGATTTGGTTTTTAGTTCTTTTAGGCATTATTATTTCAAAAATTACATTTGTTTTACTTTAAAATTCACGCATGCCAAAATGGTTAATGTAGAAAGTACTTGCTAGTCATCAGTGGCTCATGTTTTTAATCCTAGCTGCAAGGGAGTCTGAAATTTGGAGGTTCTCATTTAAAGCTTGCTGGTCAAAAAATTTGAGACACAATAATATCTGATTAACCAACCAAAATCCAAAAATAGAGATGTGACACAAGGGGTAGAGTAATAACCTTGAACAAAAACACTAAAATTACTGAGAGGACTAGTTCAAACTCCATTTCTCACTTATGGCAAAGTGCATGCATGTGCACACACACACACACACACACACACACACACACACAACACATTTCTCTTATAATCTCATCCTTTAGTAGTAATCAATGGTATAAACAACACCAATTTTCTGCAACTTTTTCAGATATTAACCTAAATATATACATATGATCATATGTAGTTTTACCTTTCTGTGTACTAATGTAAGAGAACATTCTGCTTCATTTGATGTAGAAGTCAAGGAATTGTTTTGTCCTTAACCTGTCCTTAACCCTGAGGGTTCTTTCCTATACATTCAAACCTAAAAAGTAAGGAAATATCAAATTCTGTCTCCCTTTGGCCAGTTATGGACATGTTCTCCCTCCCTTCATGTCATCAGCTCTGAGCTCTAGAAGCCATTTTGCTTCTTCCAAACCCTTAAAGTAAGTCTGGATTTTATACTTAGAAAAAAAGAAAGGTTGTGATAACTATAGCATCCCTGTAAATCATCTTAAAAATAAAAAGAAATTAAAAAGGATGCTAGAGCTGGAATTTCAATAAAAATCTGATAACTGCTAAAGCTAAGAGGATAAACATTGTAATTTATGGCTATTCAATATGGATGCAGAGGACTTTTATTCATCTACAAGGAGATATCAATCAATTTTTCAGTATGTTGATAACATTGTATAGGTTCACACACCACTATTGGGTATGGATGCCCCAAATCACTTGGATATATAAACTTTAATTGTTTCTTTTTTCATCTTCTCATAAAAAAGTAATGTAGTGATAAAATATTTTTACACATTTCATTCTGATTTTCTTTTTTGCCAGTGTAGGGGCTTGAAATTAAGGTCTGCACACTGTCCCTGAGCTTCTTTCACTGAAGGCTACCACTCTACGACTTGAGCCCCAGCTTGGTTTCCAGCTTTTTTAGTTTATGGGATGCTGAGGAATCAAATCCAGGACTTCAGGGTAGAGCCCCAGTGGGAGCAAAGCAGGAATGGAAGACAAAAGCTACATCCAAGAGATGCTGGAGGCAATGACCCAAGAATTAAAGCGAGAAATAGACCAGAAATGTAAAGAACACTGGGTCAAAATATGGAAAGAGATGCAGGATATCAAACAGGAGATGCATGCGAAAATAGAGGCAGCACACACTTCACTAAGAGGTGAGATTCGTGTAAAAATAGAGGCAGTACACACCTCATAAGAGGGGAGATTAGTAGTTTGAGAACAAACATCGAATGCATAAATGAGTCCATTTCCTCCATGCAAACCACAATGGAAGCCATAGATAACAGAGTGAACGAATTGGAATTTACTGTCAGATACAAAAGACAGAATACACCAACTAGACCAAAAAATGACAGATATGGAAAAATCACTTAAATTATGCCAAAGGAAATCCAAGAGCAAGTGGATAGTGCCAAGAAATTTAACCTTTGTATAATTGGAGTGGACAAAGGTGGGGAATATCAAAGCAAGGGACTGCAACACCTATTCACCAAGATAATCGGTGAAAATTTCCACCATCACAAAAAAGAATATCTTACCTACATATAGAAGCATATAGAACACCAAAGATGCAAGATCCCAGGAGAAACACTCCTAGACATATTATAGTAAAAATGATAGATCTGAATAATAAGAAAACAATTTTGCATGCAGAAATAATGTAGAAGGAGCTATACTAGAATGGGAAAAAAATTAGAATCACTGTAGATCTCTCCACAAAGACATTGAATGAAAGAAAGACCTGGGAAAGTACCATGGGCCCTGAAAGCCAGTAACTGCCAACCCAGGCTGATATACCCAGCAAAGCTATCATTCACATTTGCTGGAGAACAGAAAAATGTTAATAGCAAAGAAAAACTAAATGAATACATAAACATTAAGCCAGCATTACAAAGAATACTAATGAAGGGAAACACAACCTAAAGAAAGCAACCAGGAACAGGGACCTGCACCCAGACAGGCATTAATAGAAGTCTAACTGAGCAAGCACAGGAGGAAAGGTAAGAAGAAAAACTGAGGAAAACAGGAATGACAGGGACCACAGTGCATCTCTCCATACTATCTCTTAATATTAACGGTCTTAATTCACCAATCAAAAGAAAAAAGAACTGCAGATTGGATAAAAAAAAAAAAAAAAAAAAACATGACCTATCCACCTATTGCCTTTAGGAGACACAATTCTCAGCCAAACATACAAAGAAACTCAGAGTGAAGGGTTGGAAAAGGATCTACCAATCAAATGCCCCCAGTAAGAAAGCAGGTGTAGCAATCCTGATATCGGACAAAATAAACATTTCACTAAAATCATAGAAAAAGACAAGGAAGGACACTACATATTAAAACAGGGAACAATCCAAGAGGAGGATATTACCATTATTAACTTATATTCCCCAAACATTGGCACACCCAAATATGTTAAGCAAATACTCTCAAATTTACAGATTAAAGTAGATCCTAACACAATAATACTAGGAGACTTTATCACCCCACTCTCACCAAAGGACAAGTCTACCAACCAGAGGATTGGCATAGAAGCTACCGAATTAAATGAGGATATACTTCAAGCAGAACTGACATCTATCGAGTATTTCCCCTAAAACAAGACAGTACACATTCTTCTCAGCAGCTCTAGGAACTTTATTCAAAATAGACCATAACATAATTCATGCAAGGAACTCAAGCAAATACAAGGGGATTGAAATGATCCCCTGTATCTTATCTGACCACAGTGGAATCAATCTAGTTCCTAAAAACAAAGCATACCGCAGAAATTACTCAAATACATGGAAATCGAACAGCACACTTCTAAGTAATACCTGGGAAACAGTAGTGATTAAAGAAATAATTTAAAAATTCCTACAACTCAGTGACAATGAAAACACATCACAAAGAAACTTGTGGAACACAGCAAAAGCAGTCCTGAGGGGCAAATTTATTACCCTCAGTGCCCCCATCAAGAAAATAGAGACAGACCAAGTATATAATCTCATGTTGCAATTAAAACAGCTAGAAAAACATGAAAAAATGGAATCTAAAGTTACTAGACGGAGCCAGAAAAACAAATTAAGAGTGGAAACTAATGAAATAGTAGGAGAATCATAGCTAAAATTAACAAAACAAAAAGCTGGTTCTTTGAAAAAATAAATCAAATTGATGGACCATTGGCAAGATTAATTAAGAAAAGAAGAGAGGAAACCCATATTAACAAGATAAGGGGTGCCACGGGGAAAATCACAACAAGTACCCAAGATATCCAAACAATTTTAATGGACTGCTTTCAAAAGTTATACTCTAAAGAAAGAAAACCTGGCAGAAATGGATGCATTTTTAGAGAAATACAAATTGCTCAAACTGAGCAAAGAAGAAATAAATCAATTAAATAAGCCAATATCTTACAACGAGGTTCAGGAAGCAATCAGAAGTCTTCTAACAAAGAAAAGCTCAGGACCAGATGAATTCACAAGGGAATTCTGTAAGACCTTGAAAGAAGAACTAATATCCATACTCCTTAAGTGCTTCAGAGAAACAGAGAAGCAGGAAACTAACTCAAACTCATTCTATGTTGCCAATATCACACTCATCCCCAAACCAAGCAAAGACCCAACGAAAAAAGAGAACTAAAGGCCAATTTCCTTGAACACAAATGCAAAGATCCTTAACAAAATGCTAGCTAACAGAAGCCAGAAACATATAAAAAAATCATACACTACGACCAGGTAGGCTTCATCCCAGAGATGCAGGGATGGTTTAACATACATAAGTAAATCCAACACATCAACAGAGCCAAGGTCAAGAATAACATGATTATCTCTACAGATGCAGAAAAAGCCTTTGATAAAATTCAACATTCATTCATGCTAAAATCTCTGGAGGAGATAGGAATAGAATTTTGAATAATGATATTCATCTACTCACTCTTATCTGCTCAGTTTCCAAATAAGGAAGCAGAAGTTCTCACAAATATGGTGATAAAGTATAATCAAAGCGAAGAAAGTTCCATTGGATCCTAATTGCATGCCTGTGAATTATCTTAGCTTTGTGTCTTATAGAATTCAGTCATCACTCACCGAGCTTCTCTGTCTTTTTTTTTTTTTTTTGTCGGTCGTGGGGCTTGAACTCTGGGCCTGAGGGCTGTCCCTCAGCTCGCTCAAGGCTAGAGCTTTTCTGTCTTATAGAATTCATTCATCACTCACCTAGACTGACAGCTGGGACGAAAGGGGTGGAGATAAACACAAGCTGCTTGGGATACAGAGAATTGCTCCCTGAAGGTGAGGGTTGAGCATGAATTTTTGTATATTTAGTGGACAGCAAAATGTGAAGAA
Source organism: Dipodomys spectabilis (assembly GCF_019054845.1). Taxonomy (NCBI): domain Eukaryota; kingdom Metazoa; phylum Chordata; class Mammalia; order Rodentia; family Heteromyidae; genus Dipodomys; species Dipodomys spectabilis. The sequence goes on along the minus strand of NW_024872636.1, from coordinate 7,983 downwards.
TCCTGTAGGTAGAAAAATAATGTTTGTATTTCAATATGTCAAACAGGTGCTTAGTTTATCAAAATGGAGAGAAGTCAGAGAGGTGAATTCTATAAATATACAAATAAATATAGAAAATTTGCTACATTCTATTCCATAATAGGGCCTGGAATGAACTTTGATTCTTTGCACATACTCTGTAAATATGCACACAATAAAAAACAGAAATGTAATCCTTTATTACTGTTAAAATGCATAGAATATCTTCTTAAAATATATTTGTGGATGTATTTTTCCCTTAATTTCTTCCACACCTGCATTAAGAAATGGGTCTAAGAGAAAAGTTTCTAGATGTGTAAAATTTGAACTCCATCAATTTCTTTTGTTGAATTGTACTCTGGATAGGATTGAAGTCCCTATTTCAACTTAAAGCTTAGAACTAGAAAAAGAATAAGTATTCTCAATAAATTGTCATGCCTCATTTTTAAGGAGAGCTTTGTATTTAATAGGAGAAATATGTATTGGCCTTGGTAGCTAGGAACCTTAAAGAAACAAAAGAAAAAGAAAAATTCCATGGCAGTCTCAAGTACTTGCATATCTAGAAGTGAACACTAACTCCTCTATATTCTATATTACATTTTCAAAAATATTTTTACAAGCTATTCCTCAGCTATTGTCATCCTCTAATGTAAAGTTCAGGCATGCCTATTGCTCATTATAGAGATCGTAGTTGCTCAAATTCACAATCCATTGTTTGTATAGGTTTCACATGGCTCAGTGCTTAGTGGCACTGAGGGGTGGGAGATTTACTTCAAATATATAAATACACACACAGACACAAATATACACACATCATAAATCGTCTAGCATCTTTAAAAATGTGACAAGTTCATTATTAACTTTCAAGTAGCTTAGATCTCTAGCTTCACAAAATTCTAAATACTCATATGAAGAAAAATATATACCTAGAATTTTGGTGTGATTCTATATCATGAAGCTCTTACTTTTCATTTTATATGCCCGGTGGAGGCAACAATGTTCCACAGGAAATGTACTCATTACCTTGCTTATGTAACTGTAACTCCTCTGTATTCTTACAATCAAAAACTTACAAAAAGGAAAAAAAATGTAATTGAAAGTCACATATTTCCCATTAGAACTAACTAAATTTTAGGGCTGTAACGTTCTACAGGTTTTTAAGTAACTAATAATTTGTGGATATTCCCCAAGGCCTTTACTAAAAGCTGAAGGAGAGAGATCCAAAAGTAGAAGTAGATTGGCGACCAGAGCATAATTATGTAGCTTTAGTTCACTGTTACAATAACAGAAGTGTAAATCAATATGATGGTTAATAGTTAGAGGACCAGAAGCCATACAGGAAACTGACATCAGAGAAGGGTTATTCATTGCAGGGAAACACAAATAAGAATGCACCAAAGGATTTAATCAACAGTGTCCCAAAAAGAATTTATGTTGTGACAGATGATACATGATGGATTAATCTTTGGGACACTCTGCTAAGTGAAATAAGCTAGTCATAAAAAGATCAAATATTACATGATTCTACTTATATCATTTACATAGAACAGTAAAATTGATAAAAACAGGAAGCAAAATCGAACTTGATGCATATCTTGAAGCAGAGGAGAGTGGAAAATTGTTTTAATGAATATAGAATTTGCATCATGGAAGATGAAAATAGTGTGGACCTTGAACTTGTACAATATTGTACATTTACTTACTACAACTATGCAGTATTCTTAAAATGTTTAAGATAATAAAACCTGGGAGAGGAGAATGAGAATGATGAAGGGGTTAGTATAATCAAGGTACATTGTATGTCTATGTGGATATATCAAAATGAAATCCACTTATTTATCTAGCTAATGCTAATACAGTGTTTATAAAAGATAATAAATTCTAAGTTGTTTGTGTTTGAACACAAATATGGATAAAAAGGAAAAAAAAAAAAAAAAAAAAACAACCACAGGCTGGGAAAACAATTAAAATTGCCAGCATTCACGAAACCTGAGTTCAAAATTATATCTTACTTAAGTGTGTAAGGCCATTTGTTTAAACATGTTTTTATTTTTATTATCTTTAAGCAGTTGCATAAACAAGTTCCCATTCTACAAAACAGCCTATGAATACAAGGGGGCTGACAATATTATCACTCATCCTTCTTAAACCAACCTTTCTCCCACTGTTTTTTTTTTTAAATTGAGATAAGTAATTACATTTTATTCATATATTTCACAGTATTGTGGAAGCATGATAGTTAGTTAAAGTCATAAAAATGTTTTAAACTACACAAGGAAAATTATCATTTTCATGCTCAATAAAGTTTGTGAATTCTATGAGCTTTGACAATACAAATTATTATTACACATCAGGTAATGTTTACGTTTCTTGCCTTATGCTTAATGTAGGCTATTCCTTCTTTCACTCTTATTTCTCCCTTCCTATCAGTGTTTTTGGATTGCTTAGTTCTTTTCCTTCTATGAGCAGTGCAGCTGATGGGCCTCTTGGTTGTATGTTGTTCTGTTTCCCACTCATCCCTCCTCCTGGCTTCTCTCCATAGAGTGCGGTGAGATTGTTTTTTAATGTAATGGGAGTTGGCTCAAGGAAAAAAAAACACCTTTTGTCAAAATACATTGTAAATTTGCTGTAATTTGGATGTTATAATACACATTTTCAATATATTATAACATATGTAACATATAAGGTACCTTCCTCTTTTTCTTATACTTGAAAGTAGTTTCTAATTGCAAATAAAATGCATCGTCTATTCCCTATGAAAAATAGTAAAATATTACATATTAGGTCTAGAGCCCTCGATATACATAGCAAAACATCTCAGGTGCCTACCATAATATCCACTCTTCTTTTTTGAATCAATAGAAAGACCTTGATCGATATCACTCCTTTTATCATTTTTCTTTCATTTGTTCATCAAAATGTCATTACCAGTTATATATTGAACATATTGTTCTGCTACTAAGAGCTTGCGTCATCTGCAGTTTAGACTCCTAGGTATATGCTTTCAGATGCACAAATATGATCTTTTGCCTGAATGCAGCTCAGAATGTACCTTCTGGAGAAATTACTTCCCACATCAAAATATAGGACTATGAAGATAATACATGCACTCTGGGAATGGTGGCTCCTACTTCAACGGACTTTAGAAATACAGTCCATTTATTTCTCTGCCCTAGATTTGCTAAAGGTATCTTACTATGTTGGCTCAAACCAGAACTGAATTTGCCTTCTGCAAATAGAAATCAAATTGCATTCAAAGTAAGTGTGCAATTTTAAGTCAGAGGGCTTTGCTGCTTCAAAACAGCAATGTAGACAGCCAATCTCTTTGTCATCATAGTGTTTCATGGGACACCACAAGGTACAGTGCCCTGTGAGTGACAAGTGGAGATGTGCCACTCAGAGGGAGTTAAATCACTTCAGCTAGGTAGTTATGGATAAAAGATGATGGTTAGAACAGGTTCCAACCAGGCGTGGCTGAATGACACAGCAAAAAATACACACCTTGCTCTCATCAAGCTTTAAGAGCTAACACATGCACTGTTTCTGACTATGGTCTGGGGAGTGTCCCTCTACTTCCCATCCAATCAAAAGTGTTTTCCGCACTTGTGCTCTGAGATGGGGCATCCAATAAGGAAAATTCCATCCTTATGCTTTGAGACTGGGAAACCAAATATGAAACTCCATGTAGCACAAGCCCACCCATTGACCAGTCAATCCAGGAACACGCCCTAAGGAGCAGAGACAAAGGGCTCTACATATACCTGAGGGATGTGGGCCCCTTCCAACCAGCTCTTGTTCCTCTTTTCCCTGAGGAGTCTGTTTCACTGCTCTGTTTTCACTTTGATTAGGAGTCTGTTGCACTGCTCTGTTTTCTGTTTGAAGGAGACGGGCTTTAAAAACTTTTCTGTTCTCGAATGCTTTAAAAAAAACAAAGGCCAGACATAGACAATACTGCTATTCTGAAGATGTTGGTTGGAGGGAAGCCTTGGTCTTCAGGTTTGAGACTAGATTTAGAATTTGATAACTTAGATGGTGTGGTTTCAAATTAATTTGAAGCAAGCTAATGTCTGCATTGGCTCAAGTCTTCTTATTACAATCTCTAAAAGAATTAGCAATGAGATGTACAAGATGTTATGTCGAAAAAAGGACTTTACAATTTTGGCACAGCAGGAGGGGCGAGGAGGGACGGTGGGAGATGGAGGCAGATGGGAAGGGATGGGAAGGGGAAACAAAGAGGAGGCACAAAAAATAACATTAAAAACAATTAGGAAAACAAAACAAAACGAAAACAACAAGAACCCAGTACTAGGGTAGCAAAGGGTCCAGAAATTATCAGCATTTCTTTTTTTTCTTCTATAAATCTAACAATGAAAACTTAATGCAGAGGCTAGTATGTTTAAGAAGTTAAATTCTGTAGAATGTGATTTCTTTTCTTCCTCTTGTTCTGACATATAATTTTATCTATTCTAAAGCCGAAATATATGCTTTCCTCACCAGCTAGATCAGGTTTACTGACCTTTTTCTGTCTTAGAAACTGCTTAACTCCTGTAAGAGCGAATTGAAGACTGCCAAGCAGGAGGGATTGAGTGTAAGTTGTGGGCAGTGTTCTCATCCTCTGCAACTAGAGGGCTAGAAAACATGTTGATCTGCTCGCTACCTCAAGAATTCAGAAAGTGGCTTGCATTTTCTAAAATCTAAATCCAAACTTTCACCTTCTCCTTCCCACTAAGAATTCTCCCTCAGGCCTCTTCCTACCATAATGTCTTAGCAGCTTAGAACTGCTTTGCCTCAGAAATGTGGCATCAGAATTGTGCCTTGTGGTCAGCCAAGAAGCTGGGATCTGACTGATTCATCTATGGCTCTGAAAATGCTGCAGCCCAATCTGTGCTCAGGGTTCAATATGTGTCCTCTAGCTGCGTGCCTCCAGAGAGAGCAGACTTTCCTCTTTCTATTAGCAGTAGGAGCAGAGGTACAAGACCGCTTCTTTGTGATGAAGCAGCCACACATAGCTGTTGGTTTCATAACCACTTGCGAGGTGAATTTGCCTAATGGAGTCAAGGCAATATATGAATAAGTTGTTTTTACCTGGAAGCTCGTAAGCCTCCATTCCAAAGAGGGAGCTGCTGGTAATAAATTCTGTCTGAAAATGGACTGTGTAGGAGAATCTTTTTTCCTCTGAATGTGATTGCTTGAGGGAAAGCATTAACTAAGGGTAGCCATCATCTTACAAAAAGCTATTTTAAGTAAAGTTTATCCTGTAACTAAAATCGTTCTAGGGACTTAAGGCATAGTTTAATCCACAGTGCACCTGCTGAACAAGAATTTTCTAGCAATTTCTGGTCTGGTTGTCCTGGTTTAGTGGAGTGCTCTGAAACTGTTGACCCCTTTCAAACTGGCCAGCTGAACTACAAAAGAGACAATTGAGCAAGTTTGTGAACACAACTTATGATCAATACCAGAATTAGTAACTCAATATGGGTAAAACCTGGGCAGAATTACTACTAAGAGTGGTTGTTTAATTGGCTTCCTGTCAATAACAAGCCCTTGAACAGAACTAAACTTTGCCCTGCTAAGTTCCTTTCAAGTTGGTGATCTTTCTTGGGATATTGGATTACACTGTGAGAGTAGTCGAACAATTTGGGGAGTTGTCATGCAAGGGGAATGCGGGGAGCCCCTCAGGAGGAAACTCATTTTGCCTTGTTGAAATAGCTCAAGGTTGGGTTAAACACCATCCATTATGGTTAATGATGGAAAGCGTATCAGCAATGTCAGGCAAGGGCCCAAGGAAGAACACAAATAACAAGCAACCTCATGCATTTGCTATGAGAGGAAACATTGGACTGGAGCATATTACCTTGTTGCTTGGGATTTTCATGGGCTGAGTGAGCCTTAAGCACAAATAGAACATGAGTCTTGATTTGTGTTTTCATTCTCTGACCCAAGAATAAAAATTTGGGAGCTGGAGGAAGCCATTTTTTAGAAATCTCCAGTATGGGGAGAGTTGAGTATGAGAGGGGTGCACAAGAAACGTACAATAGGGAGGATTAAGTGCGTCAGAAAATCACAAGAGACTTGCTAAAATGGGGGATAAGAAGTCTAGGCCTAAAGAACCCAAGAAAAGGGCTGAGAAGATGGCTCAGTGGTAGAGCACTTGCCTTGCATGCTCGAGGCCCTGGGTTCGATTCCTCAGCACCACATAAGAAAAAAAGCCGGAAGTGGCGCTGTGGCTCATGGTAGAGTGTTAGCCTTGAGCTGAAGAGCTGAGGGACAGTGCCCAGGCCCAGAGTTCAGACCCCATGACCAGACCAAAAAAAAAAAGAACCCAAGAAAAATGATCCAAGGACAGGATTCTGTTAATCCATTGGGAGAATGGTCAAAAAGGTCTGAGAATACTATTTATTATTTAATGGATAATATTCATTATTGAGCTCCATAATGTGCACTTGTCCAAACGAAAACTTGTTATGCATATGTGCTTGCATGTGTGTGTTTTTAAATCTTATATCCTGAAAGGGGAACTCAAAAAAGTTCTACTCACTAAACTCCTTTAGCTGCCCACTTTGACTCTGAAGCCTGGATTGATCCTCTAGCTGATCCAAGGATATATGACATTGCAACCTCAGTTTCAGAAGCAGACTCTCTGGGTAGACTTGCAATTCAAGTCCAAAGTCGGGAGCCAGTGGCTTGCACCTGAATTCCTAGCTACTCATGATCTGAGGATTGGGGTTCAAAGTCAGCCGGGCAGAATAGTCCTTGAGACTCTTACCTCCAATTGACCGCCAGAAAACTGTAAGTGGCGCTGTGGCTGAAGTAGTAGGGGTTTCACTTTGAGCTGAAGTGCTCAAGGACAGCTCCCAGGCCCAGAGTTCAAGTCTTAGGACTAACAAAAATTAATGCTTGTGAGAAATGGATTAAATATTCTGCCCACCATTACTGTTAAGATTGTGTGGCACAGAGACCAGAAAAACAAGTGGTCCACTTCCCAGGGAAAATATCTGATGGTATTGTGGAGCACCAGTGCTGGAGACCTTCCTGGCCAACTAGAGTAGAACCTGTGTTTTGGTTCAATTTACCATCACTTACATCCTAGCATTTCATCCACCTGTCCATTCTCAAACATTTTAAACTAGTTAGGAGAGACCCCTTCCCTAGAGGTTCATTCATATTTCATATTTACATAGGTACTATTCAGGATCCTCCCCCAAATGTTTCCAAAAATTCAAGCCAGGCCCCAGATAGCAGCATATGAATCAGTATAATTAGTATAAATAAATTAGTATAATTAGTATAGATAAAATGTAGTTTGGAGGCTAGGAATATGGCTTAGTTTTAATTGTTTGCCTAGCATGCATGAAGCCCTGGGTTTTATTCCTCAGCACCACATAAATAGAAAAGGCTGGAAGTGGCACTGGGTCTCAACTGGTAGAGTGCTAGCTTTGAGCAAAAGAAGCTCAGGGAGCAACAGGACTGGCCAAAATAAAATGTAGAGTAGAACAAGATCAACAGAGATTTGTTAATTATACTAAAAGGTTTTTTAAACCCATAAATTAAATGCTCTAGTCGGATGGCATTGGAAAATTAATTCTAGAAACCTTATCTGTAAAGGGTAGAGTTTGTGTGGTGATTGGAGGCAAAGCTGCACAAAAGCCTTAGAAGAATTCCACATTGGCAAGTGAGTGAACTAAAAACTCAGATAAAGGGCTGAGAAAGTGGCTCAGCGGTAGAGTGTTTGCCTTGCATGCTTGAGCCTCTGGGTTCGATTCCTCAGCAACACATAAGCAGAAAAAACCAGAAGCAGTGCTGTGGCTCAAGTGGTAGAGCGCTATCCTTGAGCTGAAGAGCTGAGGAACAGTGTCTAGGCCCAGAGTTCAGTCCCAAGACTGACCAAAAAAGAAAAAAAGGCAAGCTACACATAAAGGGTTTCCTACCAAGAGAAACAGAGGGTTTCCTACCAAGAAGGAAGGA
>NW_024872635.1:0-26143 GCF_019054845.1 Dipodomys spectabilis | reverse complement strand
TAAGAGTATGTGGCCCCAGCTTAGAGCATTATATGATTCTGCTTCTATTCCTACCCCACATTTGTTTAAACCAGGGGACTAGGTGTTTGTTCGAAGGCACAACTTGCGATCTCAGGAACCACGATTGAAGGGACCTTACATGGTGCTACTGGCTACAACCACTGCCCTTAAGGTGGACGGCGTTGCTGCTTGGATCCACTGTTCCCATGCCAGACCAGCTGACCTCTTTGCCCTGGATGACCATGGGGAAACATGGGAAGTCTCCAAGCATCCTACCCAACCACTCCGCATACGCCACAAGAAAAGAAAAATGGGCTGATTGTTATTGGTATACTCATTCAAGATCAAGAGCTGTTGAAGTTTAGTTTGGGGCCAGAGCCACAAGATTGTGGCTCAGGACCATAAATCAAGGGGGGGGGGGGAATGAAAGGTTAAAGTTTGAGACAGTGACCACTTGTTGCTTGTTTCTGTCTAGCAAAGCAACACGCGGTGGTAATCCAAACACCTGGTTGATTGTGTGCCTTTATAAGACCTGCAAATCCTTAGCTCTGGGCTCTCCTCCTAGGCTCAGCTGTGTCAGAGTGTAGGACGAGGCGCAAGCTGCAGCCCGTTTAAATAAAAAAGCTGTAGAGTCTGACTCTCGGTGGTCTTCTTGCGGGGTGTGTGGGGGGGAATCTTGCAACCATGGCCTAACAGCGAGAGTCCTCCAGTCATCAGTTAAAGAATGAGGTGGACATTTTTAAGAAGGTATGGCACAAACTCACCATCAGGTTGTACCAGGTGATGGAGAAGGAAGAGTATGTATATCTCATCAATGGAACTGGCCAGTAGGAGATACCTTCTGGGGTGGATCTCAAAATCCTGCCGCCTATATGAGGATGAAACCAAGAGGCTCTTCACACAAATTGTAAATGCTGTTCACTACCCACACCAGAACAGAATCACACACTGAGACCTTAATTCCAACAATATCCTGTTGGATACCAAAGGCAATATCAAAGTCAGTGGTTTTATCTGAGCATCTGGGTCACCCTGGGGCAGTTGCTATCAAATGTGTGTGCTGCTGTGCTATTCCACCCCCCTAAATTTTCCTGCAGGAAAGAAATGATGGCCGGGTGCCAGTGGCTCACTCCTATGATCCTAGCTATTCAAGAGGCTGAGGTCTGAGGATCATGGTTCAAAGCCAGCCCAGGCTGGCTCTATCATCTGACCAGACTCATACTGATACCAAAGACTTATTTGAGGTGGAGATGGCAGTGGATAGAGATGGCTAGCAAATAGTTACAAATCTTCTCAGAATAAGCTGCTGAATGTGGGCCCAGGAACAGAGCAGTTCCAGACAAAGGGGAGAAGAACCCTAAGAGATATCAAAGATAACTTCACTTGAAAGGTAGAAGGCCCTGTTATTGAGATGGGAGAGATTTGTAGGTGGTGTACTAAAAAAAAAAAGAGTTGTAAGTGGGATCCACGAATTGAGATCAAAACACTGTTTGCCTAGCAAAACCCTCAGTCCAGCCAAGAATACAATTGCATCAACTGCCTTAGATTTCCTCAGGAGGGATTGCATCCACGGGACACCTTGTACTGCAGTGTAAACTGAATGTTGTAGTTATCAAAGCATGTAATTTTTGTGCATACAGAAACTACTTTAATTACACTTAAACTACACCCTAGTCATTAAAATTTTTGTTTGATTTATTTTATTCTATGTTATTTAAGATACAGTCTCATTATGTAGCCAAGTCTGATCTTAACTTCATAATTCTACTGCTTAGTCTCCCAAGTGTTGTGATTACAGCTGTGTCTCTCTTTGTTGTCCGTCATATTTTATCTGCATGCTTCCTTAACTTTCAATACTTTATTTTATCCCTTGGCAGTACTGCGGTTTTGATTCAGAGCTGGTGCTGGGCAACCTAAAGCTCTACCACTTGACCCCTGCCCCTGGCCTTACTCTTCATTTTACTTTAGATTAGCTCTTATTGTATTATTTTTTGTATTGTATTGTATGTGCTTTGGTCAGAATCAGACTATGATTGTAATGTATTTTCCTGCTGAGAAGCTTTTTTGTCCTTTAATATTTTTTGTAAATATAATTTTTCTTCTTAAATAAAGAAGGTACACAGAGGTGTTACATTTATATAATTCATTTTAAAATTCAAAACCTTATTTTAGAAGAGTAAAAATGCATATAATCACTAAATTTTATCTCTAGAAAAAATGGCTACTAGATTAAATGGTTTTGGAGTCTAGGTCAGTGGTATTTGGTATTGTTCTCACTTCAGCTCTAGAAAATGCTACATAGCTCCAGGCCTGCATGGCCTAAATAAAAGCAAGTAAAAAGTAAAAAAAAAAAAAAAAGATTCTTTAGGGCACATCTGTGGAAGATTTGAAATACATTTGAAATACATTTTATTGACCATTTGTACATTTCTGTGCTGATGAAAAGTGATATAGCAATTATGGTACAATATGACACATTCTTCTAACATAACAGAGCATTACCACATTACCCAGCAATTCCAATGCTCATTGCATAACCAAAAGAGCTGAAAAGAAAAAACTAATAGCTCCTATGCCAATAATAACAGCAAAGTTCACAATAGTCAGAAGTTAGAAATTCCTGGAGAGTCTATCAGATAAACAGGTTTACAGAATATGAGGTATGCATTAATGGATTATGACATCCACAAAAATGCTGCAATTAATATATGTCTGTCACGGATGGACACAAAAAGTAATCTACTATTTATGTGAAACATTGACTAAACCATTTTATAAGAGAAAATGGAAGATTAAAATTTCTGGGGCAGGTCATTGGGGTGATTATTACTCAATGATTGTGTGGATTTCATCAGTATCAAAAAGATAGTTCACAAATAGAGGTAATGGTGTGGATATAATTAATGTCACTGAATTTTATACGTGCCTAGCAAGCATGAGGCCCTGCGTTCATCACCAGCACATCCAAAAAATGCTAAATTTTCTTTCTGTTACCTACCTTGAGTGGTAGGTGCTTTTCTAATGTTTTGATTGTATTCCTTAGAAGATCTCTGGTGGATCTCTGATGTTTAGTCATGCTTTACAGATAATCCATTATTTTAATATTAATTTTGAATTTTAAAGGAAACCTCATATATTAAAATGAGGGCAATGCCTGCAGATCTAACTCAAGAGGCTAAAACAGGAAGACCCTTACACAGTCTAGGCTGCATAGAGAGGTCATGTCTAAATTTCCATGGTAGCTGCTGAAACTGGAGGGACAATAATTTGTAAGTAATTGCAAGTGATAGATAAGTTTCTGATCACATTATATTTTGGTCATGTCAGCTTGTATTTAATATTTACATGAATTTTTAAATTTTTCCCTTTTCCCTTACTCTCATCATTTCATTTTGAAACTTTATACTATGTTCTCATTTGCTACATTTAAAAAGAAACATAGTTTTCCTTTGTATCCTATTAAACATAGTTTTTGATTTTTTTCTATATTATAAAACTACTATTATTTACTTTTGAAAATGTTAGGGAAATGAACCCGAAGATATGTATTCAAATGTTTTTTTTTTTCATGCGATTGTTTCTAACACATTTATAAAATGATTTCTTTGTTGCTTTGTATGTCCCTTCCCCACAGTATAACTCCTGCTTTCACTGTATTTGATGTCTGCATAATTTGTGGAGAGGAAGGGGAAAAACAAATCGTTTAAATAGGGGTACAGGTGGACCCATTGAAACAATGAGATGTACAAGTTGTTATGTCGAAAAATGAACTTTACAACTTTGGTGCGGGAGAAGGGGGGTAGCAGGGAGGATTGGGTGAGGGAGTGGGGGAGGATTGGAAGGGATGGGAAGGAGAAACAAAAGAGGAGACTACAATGCTTGATAAGAAATGTACTCATTATCTTGCCCATGTAATTGTAACCACTCTGTACAGTATGTTCACAATAAAAAATAAAAATTTAAAAAAAGAAAATTTTTATGTTTTTTTTTTCTGCATGTAAGGACTGGCCACTGTCTCAGAGATTTTTCTCAGTTCTGCCAATTGAGCCACAGATAAACTTCCAGCTTCATTCTTTTGAAAAATCTCATGCAAAGCCCAGCACAACTAAGGAGGCTGAAATCTGATCTTGGTCTGAAGCCAGTCTGAGCAGCAAAGTCTGAAATTCTTACCTCCAATTAATCACCAAAAAGCTGTGGGTAGTAGAACTCTATCTAGCCTTGTGTAAAACAGGGCAAGTTCAAGCCCTAGTATTGTAATTACATTAACAAGTCTCATGGACTTTCTTGCTTGGGTTGGATTTGAACTACAACCCTTAGATTTCAGCCTCCTGGATAGTTAGGATTTAAAGGCATGAGCAATCAACCGCAGACATTTTAATTTTTTTTTTTTTGGGTCATTCGTGGGGCTTAAATTCTGGGTTAGGTGCTGTCTCTGTGCTCTTCAGCTCAAGGCAAACAGTCTTGAGCCATAGAACCACTTCCAGTTTTCTGCTGCTTTATTAGAGATAAGGGTCTCACAGAATTTCCTGCCTGGGCTGGCTTGGAACTGTGCTCCTCAGATCTCAGCCTCCTGAGTAGCTAGGATTACAAGCATGAGCCACTGGTGCCCATCTTATTTTAATATTTTTAACTAGCTCTTTCTTGCCTTCAAACTCAGTACTTTTTTATTTTGTCCAATAGATCTGATCTTTGGGCCACGTTGCTGTTTCTTAGTTATTTTGAAGGGAGGCAGGGGTTGAACACACTGTCTTTGTGTTCTTCAACTCAAGGCAAATGCTCTACCAGTTGACCTACAGAGCCACTTCAGGTTATCTGGTGGTTAATTGGAGTACAGGAGTCTCATGAGCTTTCCTGACCAGGCTGGATTTGAACCATGGTCTTTATATCTCAGCCTCCTGAGATTACAGTGTAGAGCCAGCAGTGCCCTTCTGTTTCTTAGCTTTTTGACTCAAGGACGATGTTTTAAATTCAACCACAGCTTCACTTCTAGCTTTTTTTATTTGACATGTTTCTAATGTACTTTTCTGGGTAGTCTGGCTTCAAACCATGATCCTCAGATTTCAGCTTTCTGAGGTGCTCCGATTACACACATGAACCACAAACTCACTGGTCATTTAAAAATATTAATATGTTTTTTTCCACTTTATCTTGTTATAATTTTCCTTGTTTTTTTTTTTAACTTTTGTATATGTTCTAGTCCTGGGGCTATATATGAGGGCCCGGATGCAATGCCAGAGCTTTTTTCTTCAAGACTAGTGGCTTCGCACATAAGCCAAAGTATAGCTTGTGGCAATACTTGTTTTGTCTTTGTGCTTGAACTAAAGCCTTGGGTGCTGTACTAGAATGTGACTGCCCAGTTTGCATCTTGGGCCACAGCTCAATTCCAGGTTTTTTTTTAACTCTTGTTAGTTAATAGGAGATGAGTCTTATGCAAAGCCCAGCATGAATCAGTTGGCTGAAATCTGAGGATCAGGGTTCAAAGCCAACAAAGGCAGGAAATCCCATGAAACTCTCAGCTCCAATTAATCACTGAAAAACTGGGAGTAGTAAAGCTCTATCCTTGAACAAAACAGCATAAATTCAAGCCAAACATAGCACACAGATGCACACACAGAGAAAGCCTCATGGACTTTCTTGCATGGGGTAGTTTTGAAAAACGATTCTCAGATTTCAGCCTGTCTTCATCCGCTCTCCTTTGAAAATTTTATGGGTCCTGTGGCTTGACCTCTGACTCTGGGGCCTATATCTTAGCTTTTACACTCAAGATTGGTGCTTTACCACCTCAGCCATAGCTCAAGGCTTTGTGCTGTGTAGCTGGAGATAAGAATCTCAAGCATGTTCTTTCCTAGACTAACTTGACTCTGCAATTGTCAGTTGTCAGCCTCTTGTGTAAAAAGGATTACACATATAATCATCAACATTTGGGTCATTTTAAAACTTTAATATGTGCTTGCTTCCACCTGTTTTTCTTTTTTTTCTTTTTTACTTGTTCTGGGAGTGGAAATTGAAGGTCAGATGTTGTCTCAGGGCATACATGGGACCAACCATAACATTTGGCTTTTGTGGGTTGGTTAATTGGAGAGAAAAGAATCATGTCTAGCTAAGCCAGATTCAGGAGGCTAAAAATTGAGGAGAGTCCATGACACTCTTTTCTCCAATGAACCACTAAAATCTGAGAGTTGTAGATTATTGAGCAAAATAGTGCAAGTTCAAGCACCAGGACTGGTAAACACACACACACACACACACACACACACATACACACACACAAACACACATGTCTTATGAACACCTATACTTCAGCTGAGCTTTAAACAGTATCCTCAAATTTTAGCCTAAGTAGCTAGAATTACAAACATTAGTCCCCAATGAAACTTCTGTTACTTGGTCTTTCTTGTCTTCTTCTACCCTTCTTTTCATTTATTTCATTGTTTTTGTTTGTGTTGGTCCTGGAGCTCAAACTCATGCAAATATTGGCCTGACTCAGGAGGCTGAAATTTGGCCATCATGGTTTGAAAGCAGCCTGGGCAGGAAAATCAATGAAATTCTTATCTCCAATCAATCAACAAAAACCTATCCCCAGTGTGGCCACCACAAACAAAACAGTCTCCTGGAATTTCTTGATTGGGTTTGCATTTACATAAGATCTTATATTTCAGCCTCCTGCTTTTCTAGAATTACAGACATGAACCAACAGTTCTGGGTTCTCTACTTCCAACCATTTAATTTTCTTATTGTGATGCTGAGGCTGGATCTCTGAGTCAGGGCATTGTTTCAATTGGTTTTTCATTCAAGGCTGTTGCTTTACAACTACAACCACAGTTTTATTTCTGGCGGTTTTTGCTGGTTAGTTGCAGACTTATGCACTTCCCTGTACAGGCTGGCTATGAACAACAACCTTCAGATTTCAGCCTTCTGACACTAGGATTACACATATTGACCAAAATTTCATGCATTGCTCATTTTGAAACTTCAACTGGATTTTCTCACAACATTTTTATTCTTTTTCATAATCCTGAGGCTTGAACTCAGGGCTTGAGCACTGTCCCTGAACTTCTGCTACTCAAGGTGAGAACTCTACTACTTGCGCCACAGTGCCACTTTCAGTCTTTTTCATTTATGAGGTACTGAGGAAACAAACCTAGGGATTCAAACATGGTAGGCAAGCAGTCTGTTACTAAGCCACATTCCCCGCCATTCTTAGACCTTTTTATTTGTATTTCTATTTCCTTGTGTATGCTGGTCCTGGGTCGAAAAATCAAGGGCAGTCCCAGAAATTTTTATTCAAGATTAGAACACTAAGACACGAACCACTGCATAACTTGTGGTTATTACTTTTTGTTTTGTTTTAAGTAGCTACTTAGATTTGAGTCCATGAATTCTCCTACCAGGGCTGGCTTTCAAATGTGATCCTCAGATTTGAATCTCCCAAGTGGCTACCATCAGAGGTGTGTGCCACTTAAGCTTAGCTCATTTTCATCTCTGAAATTGTCTGTTTCTTATCCTACCTTCTCTACATTTATTTATTTTATACTTTGTGTGTGTGTTTGTGTATATCAAGGTCTGGATGCTTTCCCAGAAATCATTTTCTCATTTCTGCCATTGGAGCTACAGTTCAATCACCAGGTTTTATTTTTCTTCCTTTTGGTGGTTAATTGGAGATAAGAATCTCATGTAAAGCCCAGAAAGACATAGGAGGCTGAAATCTGAGGATTGTAGTTGAAGCCATCCTTGGCAGGAAAATCCATGAGACTATTTTCATCAACTAACTACCAAGACTCTGGGAGTGGTAGTGCTCCTACATGAATTCAAGCACAAGGTTGGCACACACAGATAAAAAGCTCCATAGACTTTCCTGTTTGGACTGGCTTTTAACTAGTATATTCAGACTTCAGCCTCCTGAATAGCTAAAATAATAAGCAAGAACCACCAGTCCCAGGCTTAAATTTCAAATGGTAATGTCTTCTCTTCTTTCAGTTTTGCTTTTGGTTGACTTAGGGCTGAATTGGGAATTGTTTCCCAGGTTTTTCATGGAATTTCAGTACTTTACAACTACTATCACACCTTCATTTCCAGATTTTCCTGGGTACTTAGAGATAAAAATTTCAGTCACTGCTGTGCCCAGGCTGGCTTTGAGCTATAATCCTCATATTTCAACATTCTTAGTAGCTAGGAATACACACATAAACCAAAAACACATGGCTCATTTTGAAATTATAATTTTTGCTTTCTCCCATATTTTATAATTTGTGGTCTTTTTTCTTTCTTTTTGTAAGTGAATAACAAGGAATAAACATGAACCAAAGCCCATACTCATTTTGAAACTTTATGTTTCTCTTTATCCATCATTTTAAGTTTCTGTTTTTTGTTTGTTTTTTTAAATGTGTGCCTAGATTTTCAACTTAGGGCTTAGGTGCTGTTCCAAGCTTTCTGTTTAAGACTACCACCCAACCGCATGAACCAAAGCACAGCTTGTAACTTATTTTTGGTGCAAATTAGATATATGAGTCTCATGGACTCTCCTGCCTGGGCTGGTCATGAACTGTGATCCTTAGATTTCATCCTCCTGACTACCTCGTATAACATGTGTGAACAACAAATGTTTGATTCACTTCAACTACTGTCACTGACTCTTCCTTTTGTACTTCTGTTCTCCTTTTATTTCTTCTGGGTTTGTCCTGTGGCTTGAACTCAGGGTCTGGGTGCTGTCCCGGAAACATTTTCCCAGTTTTGCCAGAAGAACCACAGCTCAATTCCAGTTTATTTTTCTGTTTTGATGGTTAATTAGAAATGATTATCATGTAGAGCCAGACCTAATTCATGAGGATTCAATCTGAGGATCAAATTTTCTACCAGCATGGGCAGGAAAGTCCATGATATCACCAATTATAACCACTAAAATGCAAAACAGTACAAGTTCAAGCAACAGGTCTCACACACAGACACACACACACACACACACACACACACACACACACACACACACACACAACACATCTTATGAACTTTCCTACATGGTCTGGCCTTTAAATATTATCCTCAGATTTTAGTTTCTTTTTTAACTAGAATTAGAGTTATGAGCTATCAATGATTGGCTGATTGGCTCATTGAAGCCTCGGTTATTGGTTCTTCTCTTCTTCTACCCTTCTTTACATTTATTAATTTCATTATTTTGGGTGTGTTGCTCCTGGAGCAGAAACTCATGCAATTCCTGGACTGTTTCAGGAGGCTGTGGTCTGACCTTCATGGTTCAAAGCCATGTTGAGCAGGAAAGTCTAAGATCCTAACCCCCAATTAACTTCCAAAAACTTGGGAGTAGTACAGTACTATCCCCAGGATGGCCCACAAAAAACTGTCTTCTGGACTTTCCTGCTTGGATTGGCCTTTATACTGGATTCCCATATTTCTGCCTCCTGAGGTTTTAGAATTACAGGCATGAGTCACCAGCACCAGCTTCTCTTCTTATGACTATTTTTATGATCCTGAGGCTGGATCTCTGTGCCAGGGCACTGTTTCATAGCTTTCTCACTCAAGACTGGTGCTTTACAACTCCAATCACAGCTTCACTTCTGTTTTCTTGTTTGTTTGTTTTGCTGGTGATTTGATGATAAGACACCATAACCCTCAGATTTCATCTATCTTTGTATCTAGGATTACACACATGAAACAAAAATTCATGCTCATTTTGAAAATTTAGTTGGATTTTCCAACACATATTTTAATTTCTATCTTTTTTATTTCCACATGAATGCTGGGCTTGGGGATATAAATCAGAGTCTACGTATTGTCCCAGTAATTTTTTTCTGGTCTATCTTTTTTATTTATTTATTTTTCTTTTTATTGTGAAAATGCCGTATAGAGGGCTTACAATTACATGAGCAAGGTAATGAGTACATTTCTTATCAAGCATTGTTGCCTCCTCCTTTGTTTCCCCTTCCCATCCCTAGCCATCTCCCCACCACAACCTCATCGCCCTGAAAACCACCTCCCTGCACCAAAGTTGTAAATTTGTTTTTCAACATAACATCTTGTACATCTCATTGTTGCAATGGGTCCACCTGTATCCCTATTTTTTTTTTGCCCATCTTGGGGCCTGAACTCTGGTCCTGGGCACTGTCCTTCAGCTCTCCAGCTTGAGGCTAGAGCCCTACCATTTGTGCTACAGTGCCACTTCTGGCTTTTTCTGCTATGTGTTGCTGAGGAATTGAACCCAGGGCATCATGCATGCAAAGCAAGCACTCGACCAATGAGTCAGTTTCCCAGTTCAGTCCCACTATATTTTTAATGCTAGACCTCTAATATGTAAGTCATAGCACAATTTGGGGCTTTGTTTTTAAACTGTATTTGCCTAATTAGAGTTGAGTCCATGGACTCCCCTGCCTTGGCTGGCCTTGAACACTGATCCTCAAATGTGAGACACTTGAGTAACTACAAGAACAAGTGTAATCTATTTCAGTTTTGCTCATTTTAACCTCTGAAATTGGCTCTCCTTTTTCTTCTTCCACCTTTCTTTTCATTTATTTATTTTATTCTTGTGTATACTGTTCCTGGAGACTGATATAAAGGTGTTGGTAATGTCCCAGAAATCATTGTCTCATTTCTGCCATTGGAGCCACACGTCAAGCTCCAGCTGTTTTTTTTTTTTTCTTCTTTTGGGGGGTTCATTGGAGATAATGTCTAATGGAAATAACAGAATGATTCAGGGAGCTGAAATCTGAGGATCAAAGTTTGAAGCCAGCCTGCATAGGAAATTCCATGATACTCTTTATCTCCAATTAGATGATAATGATTTCACTAATGAGATTGATAAAACTCAGCCTAGAGTAAAGTAGAAAAAATTCAACCCCCATGACTAGCACACACAGAAAAATGGCCAATGGAATTTCCTGCTTGGGCTTACCTTTAAATGTTACTTTCTGACTTTATCCTCCTATGTAGTTAATACAACATGTGTAGGCCACCAATGATTGATTAATTTAAAACTCTGTCACTCACTATTTCTTCTCTTTTTCTACACTTCTTTATTTCTTTTGTGCTGTTCCTGAAGCTTGAACTCGGGGCCTTCGTGTTTGTCTTTTTATATCTTTTATATAACTTGTTTCAGTTTTGTTGTCCTAAAGTTTCGTTTGTTTATGTTGCTTTGTATATCTTATTTTTATATCTCACAAAAGTAACTTTTAGCTTGGTACTGGTGGCTCATGCCTGTAATCCTACTCAGGAGGCTGACATCGAGGATCACAGTTTGAAGCCAGCACAGGCAGAAAAGTCTGGGAAATTCTTATTTCCACTACACTACCAAATATACAAGAAGTGGAGCTATGACTCAAGTAGTAAATTGTTGGCCGTGAGCAAGAGAACTCAGGGCTCTGAGTGCAAGTTCAAACCCTGGACTGGCACAAAAATAAAACTTTCATTACCTTATATTATATTAGGATTACTGGTGTGTGTCAGAATCCAGTCCTAGTTTTAAGGACCAACTTTTGTAGCAGGTGCCACTTTTGATTTTTTCCCTAGGAAATTTTATGCTTGTTTTATTCCTTGCCTTATATTTACATTCCACTAATGACATTCTTATTTTTTTGTTTGGAAGGACATTTCCATAATTCAATGACATATAAAAAAGCATGTCTTGAATTTTTCTTTATTTTAAATAGGAAAGGGAAATGCTGAGTCTGAATCCAGCAGAGAGTGAATGATGGTTTGATTGCAGAGCTGTTAAATCTATTCCTGGATGTGGGAGGCTGTGATTTGCAGTGCTTTGGTGGATGAGTTTTCATGCAGCTTCATAATAATCTTCTATGATGTCACAGTCAACTTTGCCATTACAACAGATAGGTGTCAGCCACTGATCTACCCTTACGTGGACTTTAGATACACAAAGTAGAAAAAAAATAATTAGAAGAATTAACTATTAACCACAAGATCACAGCTTGATGAGCTTTCCTGACTGAATTCTGAGATTACATGAGCAGGGCAGTTTCATCTACACATGGCTACTAAGCACTAAGGACCAGGCAATGTTGTAGGCAACTGGAGAAACAGATGTGAATACAGCTGCAAGTGGCCTGCTCCATGAACCTTTCATGTTGAAGGAGAAAACCAGAAATTACAATGATAATGTCAATATTTCAGAAGGATGGTAATGTGGGGAAACAGCTTCACATTGAGGATGGGAGGAAGGCACATATGATCTAACAGCAGGGGACATCATCCATGCAATTATTGCTTTTCCATGCTGGCTCCAATCTCAATCCCAGATCTCATCCTTCTGAGTAGCAAATTATAGGTATGAGGCACCTGCAATGAGCTCTTTCATATAAATAGCTATAACCAATTTTTGCTAGTTTCTTGGAAGTTTCTTGAGAGGAAGGTTCAAAATTAAATATATTATGTGTCTTAAACATTCTTTTCATTATCTTCTAATTATTTGAATATGAGCTGTCTTCCTCACTTTTGGGAAAAATCAAGGCAATTTTTTTCATTGTTCAAATCCTGGTGAGGGAAGGAAAACCAGAGCTTCTTTGCCAAACTAGAAAAAAAATTGTCATTTCAACTTACCAGTTTTGCCAAATATATGTCATGTCCTTGATGGATTTTTCATCTTCAACAATGTTAGATGAATGAAATGAATCAACCACATAGTAGCAAGTTTATCACAATGACAGATATAAGATCTCCACTTTCTACTGGATAAATCATTTGCCACAAGCATTAAAAATCTTGAATAAAAACTTGGAGATTCTTTCTCTTTATATAAAGTTGGATTTTGGTTTTGTTTTGTTTTGTTTTTGGTTCGAAGTGGGGCTTGATCTCGGGGCCTGGGGGCAGTCCCTCAGCTATTCAGCTCAAGGAAAGCACTCTACCACTTGAGCCACAGCACTACTTCTATTTTTCTGGTGGTTATTTAGACATGAGCCTCACAGAGCTTGCTGCTCAGGCTGACTTTGAACTGCAATCCTCAGATCTCAGCCTCCTGAATAGCTAGAAATACAGACATGAGCCAGAACCTGGCCAAAGTTGTATTTTACCAGTTTTGCTGGCTTGAATGAATACCAAGGAAAAAATAGAAACTAAAATTGTTAGTTTATGCTAAAATTTGCAAAAGTTTTACCATGAAGAATAGTGAAATATTTAGAATTACATATTTTGAGAGTATATAACTGATAAAATCTTATTGTTGTAAAATAATAAAATATATCTCTTTTTTTGTAGACACTGAAGTCTGAGTTCAGAACTTATACTTGTTGGCAGGCACTCTCCTGTGTGAGCCACACCTTCTGATCATTTTTAAATAATCATCTATTAAATAATTTGAAGCTCACAAGTCATCTTTTGCTAAGATTTAGTAAAATAAGCCTGAACTCCTGCCTTTTGAGTAACAGAAGAAATCCCAATATCTAGATGTATAGACTCAAAAAATGAAATACACTAAGAACAATCTTATCAATAAATAGGCAAGTAAATTGACTAGATCATTCCCCAAAACATATATAGGTGTCTAAGGAATACATGAAAATATTCAACATCTTTAGTAATCAAGGAAATGTAAATCAAATCTATGTTGAAGTTTCATGTCTGCCTAAGCAGAATGCCTATTAAAAAAGAAAACAAAAATACTCACAAGGAAGTAGGGAAAGATACCTTACACAATGTTGGCAATTAAATGAATCAGTGCAGCCCCAACAGAAACCAGTGTGGAAGTTCCACCCAAGAAATCCTACATATACAGCTGAAGAAATGTAAGTCAGCTTTATAGTAGAGCTATCTGCACACACATATTTTATATTAGGATTCAAATAATCACATTCCAGAATCGGCTTCCACAGGCATAAAAGTGAGTAAAACTGTTATTTCCAAATAAGAATTAAAAAAAATCTGGGAGTAGAGCTGTGGACCAAGTGGCAGAGTACCAGCCTTAATGGAAAAAATCCAATCAAGAGATTAAGGCCCCAGGTTCAAGCCTCAGGACTGGCAAACACACACACACACACACACACACACACACACACACAAACACACACACACAATGCTGCCTATATTTTTAGCTAAGTTTCTTAATACCCTAAGATTCATGTACCTATGACAGAGCTAAATATAATGGGAAACATATTTATAATGATAAACTCCTACTGAAGAACCCAGGTTTTTTTCTTGTTTTGTTTCGTTTTTGTGCTTATTGGACTTGATCTCATGGCCTAAGTGCTGTCTCTGAGCATTTTTGTTCAAGGTTGGTGCTCTACCACTTAGCTACAGTGCCACTTTCTGGTTTTGTGGTAGTTCGTTGGAGATAAAGAATCTCAAAGACTTTGTCCTCCACACACTGATTTCAAACTGCAATTTTCAGATTTCACATTCCTGAATTGGTAGAATTAGAGGCCTGATCCACCAATGCCAGGCTAGAACCTGAGTATTTTCACCACTTCTCATTAGAAGAGTTCAAATCTTTTTACTCCAGAATACTTACCAAGCACAGTTCTCTCTGAATGGCAATCAAGCAAATACAGAGGTGCCCATAGTTCACACCTGTAAATCCTAGCTACTAAAAAGGCTGAGATCCGAGGATAGTGTTCAAAGCCAGTCCAGACAGGAAAATCTGGGAGAATTTTAGTCTCAATTAACCACAAAAGTGCCATATGTTGAGCTGTGGCTGAAGCAGTAGAGCTCTCCCTTAATCAAATATCTCAGAGACACCTCAGACCCTGAGTTCAAAGCCCTAGACCAGTGCACAGGCGCACACAAGTGCACAATTTTATAACAGAGTTCTCAAACCTAGCAAGGTGCCATATTAATCCCTAAATGTCATGTTTTACTATGAGAATTGGAAAAGTCTAACCTCTGGCATGGGCTGAAGTGCATGCTGGTAAACAGCATCTGGAGAGAGTAATTACCTCAGAGCCAGTCGGACCGACCCAGACTGGAAGTACGAGTGAGGTGGTGCAGGAACATGGCCCCTACTCCCCTATTCACCCAGACCAAAAGCAGGAGTATGGTGACACAGACACGCAACCCCCACTCACCCAGACCTGAAGCAGGAGTGAGGAAACATAGGCACATGGCCCCCACTCACCCAGAATTTAAGCGTGAGTGAGGCGAAAAGTGGCTTAGCCCCATCTTATCCAGCCAGGAAGCAGTAGTGAGGTGGTGCAGGCACATGGCTCCTACCCACCCAGACCGGAATCAGCAGTGAGGTGACACAGGCACCATGGCCCCTACTCCCCTACTCACACACACCAGAAGCAGGAGTGAGGTGACACAGGCACATGACCCCCCCACCCACCTAGACTGGAAGTAGGAGTGAGGTGACACGGGCACACGGCCCCCACCGCAGCCAGACCAGAAGCGAGAGTGAGGTGGTACAGGCACACAGTACCTACCCACCCAGACCGGAATCAGGAGTGAAGTGACACAGGCACGCAGCCCCAACTTATCCAGCCAGGAAAGAGAAGTGAGGTGATGGTCTCATGCCACACCAGAAGAGCCTAGCATTCTATGGTGGCCCCCTTCTCTTTCGGCCTTTGTGAAGGGCGGGTGGGTTTCATGATGCACTCCAGATGTCAAGGGTCTGGAGCTAAGGATGCTGCCGCTCTCCCCCAACTGGTACTGCACCTGCTGCAGCTATGGTAGCAACTTAATTAATTCTAATTCACAGAACATATACTATGATCTATGAGTTTCTTCAGGTACTGCCAGCCACTTGCTAGTCAATTAATATTATAGTTGCCAATGTCTAAGTGCTCACTGACTTGTAAATATGCTGGAATGGAAATCCTACTATCACTGCTGTCTTTTCATTTTTAGGAATGATTATTTGAAATGGCCCTTCTGAAGAGAAGAAGAGGAGACATGGACCCAACTATTCAATAGCGCCTTTGGGTGACACTATATTGGCCCAAGAATGAGTCGACACAGCTGGTATCCAGGTGTTTTGGGTTAGTCTTTTGGGTCATGCTTTCTGTTTGGCCTTGGAGAGTCTTAGGCTTCTCATTGTAGACACAGAAGCCATTTACTTTCTGCCCTTCTGAGATGGCATTTACTACATAGCTAAAATGGCCTTGAACTTACCAGGCTTCTGCTTAAGCCTCCCAAGTGATGGAATTACAGGCTTACCATACCACACCCAACTATGTGTCATGGGCCATTTGAAATAGAAAATTCCTGACATGTGTGCTGTATCTACTAACAAACTTGTGCAAAGATCAAATAACTTACAACCCAGTTGTTAAGAATATAGACTCAGATTCAACTGAATTTCAAATTCAATTTTTGTTATTTGCCTGCTTTTGGTTAAAGAGGAAGACACTATATCACTGAGCTTTATTCACTTGTATAAAAATGTGGATGTATCCATGGACAGATGGCTCATACCTATAATCCTACTCAGAAGGTTGAGATGGAAAGATTATGTTTCAAAGCCAGCCCGGGCAGAAAAGTCCCTATGAGATACTTAGGTCCAGTGAATCACTCAAAAACTCGAAGTGGGCGGCTAGGAAGTTGGCTCAGTGGTAGAGTGCTTGCCTTGCAAGCACGAGGACATGGGTTTGATTGCTCAGCACCACATAAGCAGAAAAAGCTGGAAGTGGTGCTAAGGCTCAAGTGGAGTGCTAGCCATAAGCTGAAGAGCTGAGAGACAGAGCCAAGACCCAGATATCAGGCCCCATGAACAACAACAACAACAACAACAACAACAAACCAACACAGAAGTGGGGCTGTAGCTCAAGTGGTAGAGTGCTAGAAAATGGATCAGGGAGTGCACCCAGACCCTGAGTTCAAGTACCACAATGAACAAAAAAAATATGATTGATTAGCAGTATTTTCCATCTCCTAGGTTTATGATTATTCAATAATCAGAATTTACTGAGCATTTCCTATGGAAAAGAGGTATTTTTCCTCACCAGCAAGTGATTTATGATGCTACAGAGCATGCAATGGATACCCTCTACTTCAGTGGAGAATTGAATGTAAGTTTTGTGGGTCCTATCAGAATAGCAGGTCAGGAACAAAACTGATAAGGATTCAATCTCTCTGTTAAACCATACTGTAGCCATTATGATTTTTATTAAAGGAATAATTTATTTAGACATTGGTGGCTCATGCCTTTAATCCTCACAGCTTAGGAGGCTGAGATCTGAGGAGCCTGATTTCAGGCCAGTCCAAGCAGGAAAGTCCATGAGACATGTCTCCAATTAATCAGTGATAAACCCAGAAAAAGAGGTATGGCTTAATAGAGTATTATTCCTAAGGAAAAGGCTCTACTTAAGCTTCCCTAACCCTTCACGTCCTATGTTGGGACATTGCCACCTACAATGCTGCTGGACCATGCCTTCCCTTGGTATGTTTGCCTACAGCCTATAGGCTGTTTAGCTCTTGACTTGATAATGGCATGATCCGTGTATGGAATATACTGCCCAGAAAAAAACAACTATGATATAAGCAATGTTTGACAATGTGTTGAATCCAAAGTTGCAGTGGTAAGGATGTTTTCTGTTTAACTTTTTTCTTCAGTTAATTGCTTTTAAAAGATTATCTGCTTATTTAATTTACTCGAGGAAATCAAAAGTTAATATTTGGGACTTTTGCTGAAATTTGAAACTAGGCAAGTAAGAGCACCCATTGTCCCTAAATTCATCATTTAAAATTATTAAAACTTCATTCATATGTTTCAGTCGTCAGAAATTTGAGCCAAGCATGGGAACTCACACTTGTAATGCTATCTGCTGGGACTTGACTAATGCAGAGAGGACTATGATTTGATGTTAGCCCAGGCAAAACATTCACAATATTGGATCTCAGTCAATATCTGAAACCAATGCATTGTGCTTTTTATTTCATCTACTCAGAAAGGATAAAAAGAAGGATTGTGGTCCATGATGGCCTGGTCATAAACACAAAACCCTACCACAAAAATATCTCAAGCAGAGCTGGGTGCAGGTGATTCATGCCTGTAGTCTTAGCTACTCAGGAGGCTGAGATCTGTAGATCACAGTTCAAAGCTATCCCAGGCAGGAAAGTCCATGAGACTCATGTCCAATAAACCATTAGAAAACCAGAAGTGGTGCTGTGGCTCAAGCAGTAAAGCATTCGCCTTGAGCTGAAGAGCTCAGGGATAGCGCCCAGGCACAGAGTTTAAGCCACATGACCAACAAAAACAAAAATGACTAATGCAAAAAAAGCAGGTGTATGGCTCAACTGGTAGAGCACCTACGTAAAGTGCATGAGGCCCTGAGTTTAAGTTATAGGATAAAAACGAGGGAAGGATGTGGATATATGGAAGGAAGAAAAGAAGGAAGGAAAGAATTATTCTGTATATTGTACTTGCCTAGTTATTTCATTAAGGTGGCTTCTCATTCCTTTTTCTTTTTTTTCGGTCTGTTGTGGGGCTTGAACTCAGGTCCTGGATCCTGCCCCTGAGCTTTTGTGCTCAAATCTAGTGCTCTACCACATTGAATTACATGGTCACTTGTGGGTTTCAGTGGTTAAATGAAAATAATCTCATAGATTTTCCTGACCAAGCTGGTGTTGAACCTTGATCCTTAGAACTCAGCCTTCTGACTAAGCTAGACTTACAGGTATGAACCACTGGCTCTGAGCACTCACTTGTTTTCTTTCTTTCTATTTTTTAATCAGTCATGGGACTTGAATTCTGGGTGCTGTCCCTGAGCTCTTCAGCTGAAGTGAAGCACTCCACCAGAGTCCACTTATGGTTTTCTGATTGCTAACTGGAGATAAGAATCTCATTAGAGAGGTTCAGAGGCAGATGGCAGAGGAGAAGCTGGAGGCTAAACAAGCTCCAGCATAGAAAGCAGTTTTAGTGTTCCTAAACACTGTTTAGTGAACAGTCCTAGGCTAGAGAATCACCCCAAGTGTGCCATCACAGTACAGAGAGTTTGGCCAGAGAGGGAAAATCCAGGCAAGGAGGCAGAACTGAACACTTGCTAGTAGCCAAGGCTGCAACGGATGCGGCGGCAGTGACACTGGACATAGCGGCCATAGCTATAACAGAGAGAGATCGGGAAAACAGCACCAGACACAGCGGGTGAGCAGATTCTACTCATCACCAGCAAGAACTGACAAGGAGCAGATATCTTCATCCTGCAGATCACACACCAGAGACGACTCAGGAACCAACACTCTAGCATGTGTAGAACCCTTACATCCTCACTCCTTCTCAGGGAGAAGAGGAGGGAAAGCCATCCCTCCCCAACCACCAGAGATCTCCATCTTCCATACTGATAAAGGCCCCCCTGAGCAACTAGCTCCAAGTCAGGCCATGGAAGAAAAGAAAAGAGTCATTTAGCAGGTCACAAGAACCTGACCTAACCTTCCAGGCTCAGCTCCATCCAGGGGAAAATCACCCAGCCCAGATAGAGGAAGATCCGCCTCCCACCTCAGGACTTTCTTCACTGTGTAAACAGAACCAGAGGCTGCCCCTCCCTACAGCAGCCTAGAAAATCAATTAAAATTCAGTAAACACAAACCCTGACAATTGATCCAGGCTGGGCCCTGTGAGTGTCTCTGGAGCAAGCCCCTCAGGGAAAAGCTAGTTTGCTGAAAGGCCTCAACCCTACCCAGAACCTAGCCTCACCACAGCATCTCCAAACTGGAGGAAACAGCCATCTCCCTCTTTTGTGATATTCAAAGCAGATCTCCCTCCCATTGAACTAGCCTGGGAAGAGGATCACAAAATCCTGGGTAAAGCAGAGAATTTTTCTGCCTGCTCAAACAAACTGACTTAAGAATCCAATCAAGCCACAGGAAAACCAAACACCACAAGCAGACCAGAGACTCCACCAAGAGACTGGTTATGGACACAGTGGAGATAAATGATCTTCACATCCCCCCTCCAAAAAAGAACTCTGTAACTTTTTTAATTTTATTTTTTAATTGTTTTCTATTAATCTTTTTTTCCTCTCATAATTTTTATTTTAGGTGTATATGTGTATGTGTGCTTTTTTATCTCTTCTAATTTTTTGGTACTT
Source organism: Dipodomys spectabilis (assembly GCF_019054845.1). Classification (NCBI taxonomy): domain Eukaryota; kingdom Metazoa; phylum Chordata; class Mammalia; order Rodentia; family Heteromyidae; genus Dipodomys; species Dipodomys spectabilis. The sequence goes on along the minus strand of NW_024872635.1, from coordinate 6,167 downwards.
TTTTATTTTCTATTTTTTTCTCTTTCTTTCTTTTTTGAGTGACTTAATTGCTATTCTGCTCATCCCCATATATATAACCGTTGTCAATTATTAGACCTTATACCCCATGGTATACACACTTAATCCAGAAATTTATTACTCAATTCATAAGCTCTTAGGCTTAAATTCTTTAGTAGCAATATTATATCTTTGTACCTATATAATTTCTTGTTTGTCTGGGTTTTTTTTGTGTTTTTTTTTTTTTTTTTGCTGGTCATGCGGCCTGAACTCTGGGCCTGGGCACTGTCCCTCAGCTCTTCAGCTCCAGGCTAGTGCCCTACCACTTTGAGCCACAGCTCCACTTCCAGTTTTTTCTGCTTATGTGGTGCTGAGGAATAGAACCCAGGGTCTCATGCATGCAAGGCAAGCACTCTACTACTGAGCCACTTTCCCAGCCCTAATTTTTTAATAAGTAATTTTAAGCACTTTTATTTGTTAGTTTTTCATGTCTCCTATCCCTCCCCTCCTCTCATTCTATCCTTCTCTCAATATCATTTCTTTAAACTTACATAATTTTTAAGTGTTTCATTGTTTAAATTTAAATTTTTATTTCCATTTTTCTTCTTTTCTTTTAAATCTCTCTCCTATCATTCTGTCCAATCCATTTCCCTCTCTGAGATAAGAACTTGGTTAAATTCACTCTTCTTTTACCACTCCATATCCCGCTAATCAGTGGTATTGCTCTGAGGAATTACTGTCAATGTTTCCACAGTGCCTAGTCCAAGGCCTCTCACAAAGGCTACTAGCCCAAACTGTCTGAGCCTCTGTGTGACTTAATCATCATTTAGCAACAGCGTTCCATGGTTTGTGAGACATTCGCTTCTGTGATCATATGCACATGAGGGCCCAAGAAGAGAGTTCCCTGGAAGGAATGTCCTAAAATGCAAAACATCTACTAGGGCAATGGAAACCCATGGTTGGACATGCTTAATTTTTTAGCCTGTGCACTGAACTAACAGGAAAACATTAAGACACACTAAGAAACGCTGATGTAAAGCATCAGAAGGGCTGAGGGGAAGGGAGCCCCATGCTCAGGAATATAAATGGAGCTTACAAACCACTGCAGGCTCTGACTTTCTATGTTGAAGTTCAGATTAACAGGCAGCCCAAGTTTCTAAGAACTCAGTGTCTAGGCTATATGCCTCTTTCAGAACTTCTTTCCCTCCTCCTGTGCTTTGAGAACAACAGTTAGTACAGTGTTTCTGTCTACTAGGGGCAGTTTTTCTCTTCACACAATGCTTAAAGTAGACAATAGGAAGCTGCCATTAAAGTGTACAAGTATGAAATAGCACACAGTGCTTGCCCTGAATTCCTGGACCTAAAAAGTTCCCAATTCTGAGCACAAAGTGATCATGGGTGTATCCTAACAACCTCCACTGAATGGAGAAATTTGAACAATTTTCCCAAGGCAGGTATTGTCCAGTATGGTAGTTACCACCTATAATCCTTGTTATTAGGATGGCTGTGATCTACTGGAACAATGAACTTGAAACTGGGCCAAGACGAGACAACTTATAGTTGCTGGAAACGGGGGAAGACAACTAGGAGAATGTTTCTCTGGCACAGACATGGATATAATTACAACAAAGTTCTAAATTGTGGCTCATCAGTAAAGACTATCATCATACCTCACTAAAGGTAATAACTAAACATAAAAATTAAAAAAAAAACTACTTGGATTTCAGTACTAACATCTTTTTAAAGATGTGTGTCTGGTGTCTGAGATTTTGTATGGGGCAGCATTGGTTCTTAATTGGCACTATCTTTAGGTTTCCCTTTCAAGTCTGGTGGCATTCTAGCTGTATCACTTGAATCACACAATTCTTGACTTCTGTTGGTTAACGAGATAAACATGTAAGGGATTTTGTCAACCTTGATTGGTTTCAAATTATGATCTTCAGATCTCACTCTCTGGAGTAGGTAAGGCTATAAGAGTGAGCCACTATGCTCAGCCCAGTATTTCCATAAGTTACTTAATCTTTCTGAATCTCAGCTTCTTCTTGTGTGGAAAGTGGACAGAATTATTTTGTGGATCTTAGAATCTGGTGGGACTTATGACTGGGTACAGGAAGTATAAGTGTTCCGGATGTGCAGACAGAGCCTGACAATCTCATAAAACTACTGATGTTTATATTGAAATGAATTAAAGGAATTGGAAATGAGGGATTTTTCTTTTTTTGTTTATCCATTTCTGGGCAGTGAGGGAGCCACAGAAATTCAAAGAGAACAAGGAAACAAATGCAGCAGTGGTACTCTGTAGATATTATGTTGACAATCAACTATACCACTTGAGGGCAGGGAAAGGAGGGAAAAACATAGAGAAAAGAAGTGATGAGATTTTCGAACACAAAATGAACTCATTATCTGAATTACAAAATGGTGACCCATATGTCCACTGCATTAACAATAACAATTTTTAAAAGTCCAGGTTGATGATTCTCTCCTCCAGTTTTAGAGGCCCTTGAGACTGAGGCCTACCTATAGAGTTTTCGAAGGTCAATTGATATGATAATTATTATACAGCCAGAATCTTTTAACAAATGTTATAAAAAGTATTTCATTCGTAGTACTTCTTTCTGTTTGAATGGAGATTCTGTATGTTATTGGCAGAGCTATATTTTTACTTTTTGTTTTCAATATTAGTCAACAGTTGAAATCCTTCTTGAAGCTTTGGGACAGAGGTCTGCTATATCTTAGCACCCTGCCCCTAACTAAAATGGTAATCAACCTTTGAAACTAATTTACTTGCGTATGAGTTTGTTTTATTTCTTTATTCATTTATATATTTGTTTATTTATTTATTTATGTCGATGGTGGTGAATTCTGGGCCTGGTCGCTGCCCTCAGCTCTTCAGCTCAAGGCTAGTGCTCTACCACTCGAGCCACAGTACCACTTCTGGCTTTTTCTGCTTACGTGGTGCTGAGGAATAAAACATGCAACGTAATCTGTCTACCACTGATCTTCCTTCTCAGCCCCTATGAGGGGTATTTTAGTGCATGGGTCTATGAGGGAATCCTATTCAGCAAATGTGTTCATTTGCCACTAGACATTATTTATGAATTATCTGATAGTTAACGGATAAATTGTTATCATTTTTACTAGGAATTGTTTGTTTTCCTATGCTAAAAACATGGAGGAGGGTATTGTAAACTAAAACTGCAAAAGAAATTTAAGATCTTGGTGCTAACAAATGTGTCCAGTTATTACATTAAACAGAGAATTCAAAGTTCATGAATACAGAGCTCAAATTTCTTATACTACTTATTTCAAAATGCAAATTAAAGGGAAAATCAGACAGGAGATAAAATTTATATTGTATGTTAATTTTTAAAGAGGAAAATAAGATCCTAGATGGCAGATTAAAGGCAAAGCAATATCAAAGCCCTATCTGCTCAATAAGAAATAAGAAGCTTATTTGAAAAAAAAACTGCAAAGTCTACATCAGGCAAGCAATCAGAGCCTACCACCAATAGAGCAACAACATATATCTCAGAAAAAGGAAACAAGTTCAGACCGTGCTCATCCTTATCCCTGATTTCAATAATACATATACACCCCCTACACACACACACGCGCGCGCGCATACACACACACACACACACACACACACACACACACACACACAAAATGAATGTATGCAACAGCTCAACCTACTCACATCCACTCAACATGAATCAAAGATCTTCCTGTAATATTTGAAACTTTAAGTTTCAAGTCTTGTACATAATTGATAATAGATGCATAAGTAATATTTTCTGAATAGCACTCTGCTATGAAAGTGAGAGTTCATGATGATTATAACTACTTAAAACATCTCTGAATCTCAAAAAAATTAAACAACAAACAATCCGAATTTTGGGACTGCATTTCTACCAGCTATTCTGCAAAGACTTAATAAGAAGATACTTATGAGACCCAAAAATTAAATACTAAATTCAATTGATACCTGAGTAAGTGAAGAGAAAGATGAGAGACACTGATCAGAGAGACCTATGCTGCCTCCAGTTCTCAGCCAGCTGTACACTGTGGCATCTTTGCTGCTGCTGGACCTTAGTTGTCTTCTCCAGTGCAGTGGCCACACTGGGGTTGGATTGGGCGTGATAGGGAGATGAGTGTAGGCCACATGGGAGGCCACACTGGAGTTGGGGCTTGGGGAGGTGTGGAGGGGAGAGGAGGCCCTGGCAAAAGCTGGTGAAGTGAGGAAAGAGGCAGAGAATCAGAGGCTCAGGAAGCAGCATGCCCAAAGGCTGCCTGGTTCTGGAAAGTGTCTGTGAGGTGGGGTTGTTGGGGCGGATTCCATGGGGCCTGGTGGCCTGGTGAGAAGAGAAAGGAATCTCAAGTACTGCAAAGGCAGACAATGAAAATTAAGATCACAGTGGCTGAACAATTTCAACAACAAAGGTGGGGACATGGAGGTAAACTCTGAGGATGGGGAGGACAGCAGCACTGGGACAGTGGCGTTCAATCCTTTCTGGACATACCTGGAAGTGTGTGAGGGCTGGCTTCACCACAGGTTTGACCTCACTCGACTTGAACGGGCACCCGGAATGGTCACTTCAGCCTCAGCCTGCCCCATAGAGCCAGACTGGCATAAATGCTGAAGACCAGGCAGTGGCTGGGAGGCTATGCCCAGCAGGGTGGAGGAAGCATGGCTAGTGGGTGCAGCTCCAGCCCAGACAGGCCCAGGGCCACCGTGGATGTTCGGACTGTAGATCTGGAACAGGCACTGTGCCCCAGACCAGTGGGGCTTCCAGCGACTTGCGTGGTGGCCACCACGTGCATGTTGGGAACTTCATAAGCATGGCCCAGGCATCTCCACGGAAAGGTGCATTCACTCCTGTGCCTCTCCTGTCTTCTGGACTCTTGCTGTTCTCCTGCTTCCTGCTGAAGTACCAGGCAATAGACCACCCAAAGGCCAGGAGGGAGCTGTTGCCAATGTAAATGCAGAAGGGTCGTTTATTACAGCTCGAGCTGGACTCACAAACCTTCCCTGACACAGCAGGTCAGAAATTGTGAGTCCCAATCTCTTGTTCAGCAGGGTTTTGTATTGTGTATGAAGCAGGTGGAAGGATCATTACAACACTGATTTTGTGATAGGTCAGTGGTTCGGAGTGAATCTAGTCTTAAGTTTATTGGTTGGGGTATGATCATTTCCAGTAAGGGCAGGGACTTTCTAGCTCAGCAGTTACAGGATAGGTTGAATGATACATAGCAAGCATATTATAAGTTGGGGTAGGTGGGACCAATCACAGGAATGCTGAGGGCGCTATTCCTGGATTATTTCCTGGCCTAAATTGCTTCCTCATAGAGTTCGGAGATAATCTGTCAGGGCAGTCTGAGATTCCTGGACAGATCAGGGCTGTCTGATTTCTTAGTTATTTTTACTGTTACATTTTCTTAGAACATGAACTGACACTCTTTTTCCAGTAGCAGATAACAGATGTTTTCCTTAGAGTTTCTGAAATCACTGCCAACTTATTTGTCCTCTCACTGACACTTCCAACTACAGGAGTCAACTTCTCCATGCCAATGACAGGCCATCTCGGAGATATTCACAGGGCTATGTTTCCTCTCTCCATTTCAGGCCTTTCTACTGAAAGAACATCCTTACTAAAAACTTTTTAGTTCTTTATAGTGAGGAAGAAAAGCAAGGCCTAGTTGCAGCCATTGAACCAAGAATTGAGGGCCATGGCTGGAGCAAAACACCCTGAGAAAAGATGGATTCATTTTTGTCAAAGACACAAGGCTCTATGGGAACTCTCATTCTAACTGATTTTCTTCCTAGTAATATATTCACAGAATATGTAGACTATGTAATAATGAAAAATGACATATGCATAACATTTGTGAATATGGAGGGAAGTAAGAAAAACTGCAATGGCCAGAAGTAACTGGTTCTTTGAAAGATAGCTGGTAGGTACTCTTTTTGGCCTCTAAGCCTTTTAGCACAGTATTTTGTATTGCATTCAAACATATGAAGTTCTTAAAAAGTAAAATCAGGACAAATAGTTAAAAATAAGTTAATTTTCCTAATAAAGTATCACAAACTGCATCTTTAAATTCAGAGGTACTTAACATGAAATTTTTCTCAAGTTAAATTGCCTTTTGTTCTACCGAAGAGTTGATAT
>NW_024872634.1:0-18145 GCF_019054845.1 Dipodomys spectabilis | reverse complement strand
GAAGCCTTGCCTGGTACTCTAGAGCCCCACCCTGCCCTCTTGTGTTTCCTACATCAGGGCTTTCATTCCAAAGGCCTCCCTCTTCAGTATTCTTGCATTCACCAGATTGCTGGTGTGTAGTGCATGGTCCATGCCCTTTGAGCCAACCCTAAGCTCCTCTCAAGTGTTCTAAGAGGGCCTGTTCTCTATCTGTGCTGGGTGTCTAGATTAGAACATTCTCCCATGCACTCTAATAGGCTGCACATCTCATTTCAGCTTTCTGTCCCTGAACGGCATCTTTTCAGTGGGCCACCGGCTTCTCCCTTATAACATATGTACGTGGCCTGGCACCGATGATTCGTGTCTGTAATACCCAGCTAGTGAGCAGGCTGAGATCTGAGCATCGTGGTTCAAATCCAGCCAGGGAATGAAGTTCACAAGTATTTCTTCTTCAATGAAGCACCAAGTATATATATGCCAAAGGTGGAGGGAGGTATCATTCAAGTGTTAGACTGCCAGCCTTGAGCAAAAGAGCTCAGGGACAGCATCCAGACCCTCAGTTCAAGTCCAAGTACTAGCACATGTGCACATGTGCACATGAACTCATGAGAACATATGTGTTCATATCCAGACTTCCTTGTTGGGTTTACTCAGCTTAAAATCCTTTCTTGGCTCAGAAACCATGAACCACCTCCTGGTCTCATGATGCCTCAGGTTTCTCCAGTTAAGGCTACTTGATATGGGATTGGTATATGCACTGGAGCAGTCGGCAAGCACGGCGTCGCCATGTGGAAGAGTTTGAGAGGCCAGTGAAGAACTATCCATGGGGGTCTGTGCAGAATGAGGTGCTAAGACACACGCACCCTGCCCAGAAATTAGAGATATACCATTCCTGATTTCAGACATTCATGGCCTCTCAGAGATGTGTCAGGCTTGGCTTCATACAATCCCATTCCATCCTAACACTAGGGACTCTTAGAGAAAGAGAAAAGACCTCCAACATCTCTGGTGTGTAAACTCTCCCTTCCTTTCAAACGAGAACTGGTGCCTGGATCTCTCTATCATTTGCCTTTCCAGTTGGAGTGTTCCAACGGGCTGGCCTTTCTCTTCCAGAAGGAACTAAGCCCCTATCCTAGACTGTCTTCTAAGGGGTTTCTTCCAGAAGTGATTCAGTTGGCTTGCTAGCATGGAAGGAAACAGGTCTGTTTGGCTGAAGGAAGGACTCAAGGAGCAAGACCCTTTGTGTTAGCCCTTCTCAGTCCTGTTCGGGAGCCCATAGCTGGCCACAGGGCTCAGGTCACTGGAGGGGAAAGGCACATTCCTCATAGATCCCCACCCCTGACCTTCTTCCTCCGGTGTAAAGGAATGCACCCACTTGACATGGCCACTGAAAGGGGCCAATGTGAGGGGTGAGGGGAAGGGGGAGCTCATGCAAATCAGGTCTGAGTGCCTTCTCTCCTCTGAACTGGGATTAGTGGCTAGTGCAGGTGCAGGCAACCGCCCTCAGAATGCCATCTGAATTCCTAATTATGGAACCAAGAGAAGATCTAGGTCCACAGTCATCTTGGACTCTCTCCCTGTCAATATTTAGATCTCAGGAGAAACCTGAGTCCCCTACAGAGTTTCTATGGGAGAAAAGCCCTACCCAAGTCGGGTCCTAGCTTACTAATGTTGGGCAACCTCACTTTTCTATCATTCATCGGAGACAAAATGCATGAATGTGTGTATGTATATATACTCGTGTGTATTTATAGTCTGCATGACCAAAGTCAAAAAAGTCCAGTACAGAAAAAGGGCATGTATAAATACATACACATATGGCAAATATATTGATGCGAATATACATAGAGAGAGGAGAGAGGTGCATAGTCCCAGGACCCAGGCCCTGGTGTCATGCACATTAGGGGAGTTCCAGCAGCAGAGTGGAGTTCAAAGAAGTGGTAGTATGGAAAGACATTTGAACCTGCTCAGGCCTGCTACCCAAACTGTTACTCAGGAAGCTGACATGGAGAGGATCGCAGTTTGAATCCAGTCGGGGCTTCAAAGTCCCTGTTCCATGAACCTTTCAAGTTTATATTGTTTTCTAATTTTCTGACAGAACTGCAGGGAGGCTCCACCACTTGGTTTGCCCACCAGTCCCCAGGCCTTTGGGAAGACCAACCGCGGACTCCCCGCATTAGGTCACAACCACCCCTGCTCCCTGCATTAGGTCACGACCCTCACTGGGGCTTGACCCTTGGGCAAGACCTGCACCACTCCTCCGTTCGATGGCCAGTACTGGCGCCTTGGGTGTTACTAACACAGGAGCTCCGCCCCTCTGTTTGGCTGCAGGCAGAGGTGCTTTGGGTGACACCTTCATCGGGGCTCCGCCCCTTGGCTCAGCCCCCAGTACTGGCAACCTGGAGAGACGGCCAGTGGGCTCCGCCCCTTAATCAGTTGATGGTGGTGGTGCCTTGGGCGACATCAGCACTGGGGCTCTGCCCCTCAGACCGCCCACCAGCAGCGGCCCTTTTGACAACATCCACGCCTTGGCTCTGCCCATTCGTTCACATTCCTGCACTGCCCAGTAAGCGAGACCTGCACAAGGGTTCCGCCCCTTAGTTCGCCTGCCAGCACCAGCACCAGCGCTTTCGAGGAGGTTCACACCTGGAATCTGCCCCTTCGGCTGCCTAGGGTGGGACCCGCAGTAGAGATCTGTCCCTTATGTAGCCCGCTGGCACTGGGGCTCTGTTCCTAATATTGCCTGCTTGCACCCCCTGCCTGGGGCAGGACCTGCACCCGGGCTCTGCCCCTCAATTCATTCACAAGCAGAGGTGTCTTAGGAGGGACCAGCAACTACACCTGGGCTCCACCCCCTAGTTCAGCCTCCGGAATCCCCTGCCTTGGAGGAGTCAGCATGGGGCTCCACCCCTTCGCTGGCACCTGCTGGCACTTGGGCTCCACCTATCCATTCTTGCCTGCAGGCACCAGCATCATTTGACAAGACCAGCCCCAGGGCTCAGCCTCCTAGCTCGCCTGCCAGCAGAGGTGCTTGGGGAGGTTTCTGCCATGGGACTCTCTCGCAGGAGTGCCTTGGGCAGCACCCGAACTAGGGCCCCATCCCATCGGTTTGCCCACCAGTACCCGCACCTTGTGCAGGACTCATCCTTTAGGTCTCCCGCCATCCCCTGGATTCAGGGCAGAACAGATGCAGGAGCCTGACCGGGCCCACCCACTTCCTCCTGCTCCCACCTGCATCACAGGACAGACTTGTGCCAGGGCCCTGCCCTTTCAGGCTTGCTGACATCTGTTTCCTGAGCTTGGTCCCGCCCCATTTTTCCTGCTGCTGCTCGGATCTCAGTTAAGACCCACAAACCAGTGCCTTGTTCCCAGGAGGCCTTTTGCAGCCCTGGTACCCCAGGCAAGACCTCCAGGCTGAGGACCCAGCAACTCTTCCTCCTTCCCATGTCAGCCCATGAGAGTGGGACAGTTCCAGAAGTCATTTTCTGGAAAGCAGCGTATGGCCCTGCACCACAGGAAGTCATGCTGGGAACAGGCTGGGAAGCTGGAAGGTAAGACGGGTGATCCATGGTGCTACTGTCCTGCATGGCCTCTGAATCCCGTGGGCTTTCCTATCCAGACCCAGTGAGAACTGGTACAGAGCCCTTGACAGAGGAATGAGGAGCTGAGCCAGCCAAGTGTGCTTTTGCACCCTTGGGGAGCGGGGCCCTCAGTAGAGATTTGTGGGTTGGGAGTAGAAGGGGGAACGGGGGCCTGCACCTGGAAACTTTGCCCCAGGAAAGACTGCTTTGGAAGTAGCAGGCCCGGAAGGGATGAGGTTGGAGCAAGCTCCAGGACTCTTGATGGCCCATGGAGCATTTGCCATTCTGAGAGGGCCGGGCTGCCCAGGAGGGTTGGGATAAGTGGAAGGGGCATGAAACTTAGGACAGGGGTAGGCCAGGAATGGAGGAGGTGGGGCCGATGGGGGAAATGTAGGAGCAAGGAGGGAGCAGATGGGGAGGGAGTCTTGGTGTTGTGCCTGCTGGGCCCCTAGGCCCCTATGGTTCGGAGAAGCAGGAGAGGGACTGGTGGGGCAGGAGAGGCAGGAGCAGTCAGCGAGAAAGGGCTGACTAAGTGGGGAAGAGGAAGGCAGGAGTTCTGGCCTTTCTCAATGAGAACCAACCAGGGCTGCCAGGGAGGGGCAGCAAATGGGGAGCAGGCCAACCCAGCAGTGTGGAAGGGGGAACTCGGGGCTGCTGCCATCTGCCTGGGGGGGGGGGTAGGCCTCCAGCAGGCTTTGCTACAGCACATCCGACCATACCAGTGGGGCCACGGGGCACCAGCAGCATCAGTGGGTGAGGCCTACCTCCTCCCAGCAAAACATCCTGGGAAGGGGGAATGTAGGAGATAGGAAAGGCTGCCCTCAACCTGTGGGTCCCTTCTGACTCCTGAGGCCTCTCTAATTCAGACCCACTGTGGCTGACATGGCCCAGGAGCCAACAGAGAGCCTTGGCTCTGTGTGTGGCTATGGCATTGAGAGGTCATTTCCTGGGGAAATGGGCGAGCCTGGGGGAGTGAACTCAAGTCATATCTGGGAGCAGTGGAGGGGGGAGCCTCCCACGTGAATGCAGCCCAGCTTCTGGATTTCCCACACAGATCAGACTTGGTTGCATAGGGCTGGGCAGCCAAGAGGGAGCCAAGAAGGAGCTGGGGATGAGCGTGGGGGGGGGTTGGGGAATCAGCTGGTGACCTCCCCAGGTGGGGTGAGGAAAGGCATCTCCAGAGGAAAGGGGTTGGGGGAGGCAACGTGCACCTGCAGAGACCACAGCAGAAACAGGCCAGGAAGGAAGAGGGGGAAACGTGAGCCAGGTGCTTGGGCCTACCCATGCCCCACCAGGGAGTCCATCTCTCCTAGTGAGCTGTCTCCCTGGAGTGGAGGGAGGGGTGGGATTGTGCCTTTGGCTCCCTAGGTGGGGAGGGGGCAGGGGCATGTCCCACAAGCCTTATCCAGCCATGGAGAGGTCCTTCCTGCACGGGGAAGGTGGAGAGGGAGAGCACAGTGCAGAATCAAGCCCAGAAAGGAGCAATGGAGGATGAATGCATGGTGTACAGGGAGCACCCTCTGGCTCAGCAGTGGAGCAGGGAAGAGCTGGCAGGGGGGGGAGGGAGAGAGTTGTGAAAAACCCCATCTGGTGCTGGGCACAGAAGTGTGGGAAGGCTCCAGTGGGCCTGTTGTCTTAGGGGCAGGTACACTTATGGCCTGGACTGCTGGACGTGCAGGAACTGGGGCCTGGAGAAACAGGAAAGGGGGGAGCAGTTAGCATCCAGGCTCGGGGGCATGGGACAGGGGGTGGGAATGGCTGGAGAGCATGAGGCCATGGAAATAGAAGGCCAGGTGGACTCTAACTCCCACATGAGTCCTGGCACAAGGAGAGAAGGAGGGGTGGGTTGGCCCGGCTCTGGAGCCAGTTCCAGGCCCAGAGTGATGGCTGGGGCATGCCCCTACATGCTGGGAGGGGAGGAGGCCTTTGGGGACAGATATAAATGAACTTTCCTGTCCGTACCCAGAAGCCTTCAGGAGCCAGGGGCCAGGGACGGGATTAAATCATCTACTTGAAAAGCATTTTGTAATATCCTATAGAATATGAAATTACAAACAAAAAACATTATTTTAAATCTAAATTCTAATTTAGCCAGGTCTACTAAGTCCAACATTAGATGAACTTTGCTATTTCTCCAGGCTTAGGCTTTCATAATCCTTCATAATTTCTTTGGAATCCAACAGAATGATGCTTACTTTTTCAAATTTTTCGTTGGAAATCATGAGCCATTTTACATCTGGGATTGTTCTGTAATGAAAAGAGTATTTAAAACACAACTGAGGATTATATATGAGTTGCATGTCAATAGGAAACTTATCTCAAAACATAGTGACAAAATTAGCCCAAACTTCAAACTGTGTATTCCTTTCTTGTTGTTTGGTTTGTTTTATTGAGACAAAATTATGCTACCTGGTCCAGGGAAGGTATTGCTATGTAATTCCACTCTCTAATCTCCTGTCTTAGTCTCAGTGCTAGAATTTTTGTCTTGTATCACATTGTCCTACCTGGGTTTGTTGGTTTATTTAATCTAGATACAGACTAGCAATTCTGAACTTCTCTGATGATATTATCCATGAGATTGACTGCTCAGACTGTTTATGTACAGTTTTGAAAGATGTTCTAACATTTGACACAGGATATGAACATTTTCAGATGCACCTGCAGGGGTCTCTGATTCATTCCTCCATGGATCTGATCCCATTAATAATGATTATTTGACTCTCTTACTATCTCTAGTCCCTACCTATGTAATAGTCTCAAACTTTTTTGAAGAAAGTTCACTTGAATACTTTCTAATATTAAAAATTATCACTTGATTTAGTCTTACTCAGGAAATATTTTCTATTGTTTTCTAACTTTTCTACATATTCTGAGAGTTGTTTCATTTGTGCATTTGTTTGTGCACATATAAGTGCCTCTGAGTGTATGTGTATATGTATGTTTGTATATATGTATGCAAAAGCCTCAATCTCTTATTCAGCCATCTTGCTCATGACTGGTATTCCATCTCGTGAGCCCTTCTTCCAATTCAGCTTTTGACTGGATAATTATAGCTAGTGTCTCAAAGCCTGTTCTTCCCAGGCTGGATATAAACTGAACTTCCCAGACTCCTTTATATTCTTAGGTTTTATTTCTCCAGGAGTATCAACTTTTAAACGACAAACATTTTTGTGAGTATAAAGTCTGAGCTGTAGCCCAAATTTTTAACTCAAGAATACATATAAAGAAAGATGAACATACACATTACATATCCTGAGTGTACACTGTTAAAAATGTGATCTTAAGCCCGGTGGCAGCGAGATCTGAGGATGGGGTTCAAAGCCAGCCCAGCTAGGAAAGGCCCAGAGACTCTTTTCTCCAATTAACTACCAGAATCCTGAAATGGCACTGTGACTCAAGTGGTAGAGCACTAGCCTTGAGCTTAATAGAAGAGGGACAGTTCCCAAGCCCAGAGTTTAAGCCCCACTACCATAAAAAAGAGAGAGAAAGGAAAAGAAAGAAAAAAGAAAAAGAAAAGTGATCTTAGCCACCAGTTCATTGCTAGTATCATTCCTGCTCTCTTAACATGGCCTTTTTGTTCCAGTTATGTCCATGCTCTTATATCTGACTTGCTAGGAACCGAAATTATACCTCCACTGTAATTTTCACTAGTTTACATGATTAGCTACCATGATGAAAGAGATGAAAGAGCCTCATAAGTCATGTTCCACTTAGTAGTAATGCTTTCTCTATATCACAGTCATAGATTGAAATGTTGGCCTTGGCCTTATTGTTTCAAAGTTGTCTTATTTGCAGAGTCTTCTATAGTGTTTTGAACCATTATACTTAAACACAGAACTTCTCTTTCTCCTATTATTCCTATTGTTTCTCCTAATGTTAACCTATGTACACTTGGGAAAGAATGAACAACACCCACACTCACAATAAAATGTTTCTGAGAACCTTCTTCCCAATTAAAATTGGGCTTAATTTACAGAGCATTTAGGAAATTTATACTTAATGTACTCCAGGATAATGTTTTCTTTCATGTTTTTTATTGTGGGTTTGTTACATAAGTAAGCTAATGAATACATTATCTAACGAGCATTGTTAGCTCCTCTTTTATTTGTCCCCTGCCATCCCTTTTCTCTCCCCCTCCCCAACTCCTTCCTCCCCTCCCCAAGTTGTAAAGTTTGTTCTCTACATGGTGTCTTGTTCATCTTATTGTTACAATGGATCATACTTTATCCTTGTTTCAGCATTTTGATTTTTCCCTTCCCATCCCCACATTAGGAAAATGTAAGTGCAAGAAGCAGATCACCAAACTCAAATACAGTGAAAAAATACCGTGGAGGATGAAAATAGAACAGAAACAAATGACATAGTAGGGCTGGGAAGGTGGTTCAGTGGTATAGTGCTTGCCTTGCGTGCATGAGGCCCTGGGTTCGATTCCTCAGAACCACAGAACCAAAAAGAAAAAAGCCGAAAGTGGTGCTGTGGCTCAAGTGGTAGAGTGCTAGCCTTGAGCTGAAGAGCTGAGGGACAGCGCCCAGGCCCAGAGTTCAGGACCCACCATCGGAACCCACTCCCAAAAAAAGACATAGTACATGTTAGATACATTAAAAAATTGCAAGAAAGGAAAAAAAAATTTGTGTCCCTATCTTGGGATTCATTTCATTTAACATCATCTTCTATGGCGATATGTACATGGATAATTTTTATAAGCCATGTAAATGCCATATTTTCTCATTTCTAAGTTGTTTCTGAAACATGTGTTACCTCATGTCCAAAGATGTACTTGTGCTATTTCAATGAAGCTAGAAAATATTCATTTTTACTGGGAGCAGCATCATAGATTGTTATTGGAAGTAGATGGAAGGAACTGTTATGGGCAGTGGTAAATGATTCCAAGACAGGAATTGAACATAGAGAAATGACAAAGTTCAAGATAATTTGTGCTGTTCTTTTTACTGAACAAGAAAATAATCCAAGACTGGAAGGAAAATCTGTCCCTGACTTTTTCGAGTGTGTTCTTTACTCATATAAAACTTTTCTGTAAACTTCTAGTTGAGAGTATTACAAAAAGAAACAATATGCCATTCGCAGGCCAGCATAGAAAAAAAAAACGAAATAACTTTGTTTTAAAGTGTTCTACTGCAAAGAAAGAAAGACATGGAGGTTTTAAAATTTCTTATGCATGGATATTTCACTCCTGACATGATTGTCTTGTTGCAGAAGTCCTTTATCCATTCCTCTAATCTGGTCCTGAGTTTGCCATAGCAATAAAGATTCCAAAAAGCAGGATGCAGCGTGTATGATCAGCAAAAAGAGCCTCTTCTCAAACAGTGTTAAACGATGGTCCCAAAGAAATATGTGGCGTTATTTTTTTTGTTTAGTTTGTGCTAGTTCTGGGGCTTGAACTCAGAGGCTGAACCCTTTCCCTGAACAATTGTCTGTCCTGCCCACCTGACCCCAAAGCTAGTACACTATTGCTTCAACAAAAGCTCCACTTCTGTTTTTTTTTTTGGTGTTTAATTAGAGATAATATTTTGACAGACCTCTCTTGCCAGGGTTGGCTTTGAACTGTGATAGTAAGAAAGCCAAGTGACATCAACTATATGGACTTCTCATTTGAGAAATATTAGATGAAGTTTATTATAAAGCTAATATTTGACAATTTTTAAAAGAAGAGAATATGTCCAACAAAGAAGCCATAACAAATAACAGCAAAAGTAGGTACACTGAATCATTTTGGAATTAGTTTTTCTGCTTGGGAAGATTACTATTGACTTTGTAGTTCTTTTTGGGGAAAGTTAATGTCATATTTGCACTTTTGTTTATTGGTCGTGAGGCTTGGACTCTGATTCTGGGCAATGTCCCTCAGCTCTTCAGCTCCAGTTGAGTGCTTTATCACTTTAGCTACAGCACCACTTCTGAGTTTCTGTTGGTTAATTGAATATAAGAGTCTCTTGGACTTTGCTGACCAGGCTGGCTTTGATCTACAATCCTCTTGTTTCAACCTCCTGAGTAGTTAGGATTACAGGTGTGAACCACCAGCACCCGGCTCATATTTGCATTTATGTGCACTTAATGACACTATGTAGACAAAGAATGGAAATTTGAATCAAATGATGTGACATTGCAGGTTTTCAGAAAAATTGAGGTAGCAATAAATATGTCCTCCTTTTCCATGTTGTTACATTAATGACTCATGAGTTATGGGACTCTTACATTAGCATCCTCTGCTGTCTGTGAATGTGGACTTAGTATCAATAATTGTTAATAGAGAAATAGAGAAAGACAGATTTTTAGAAAGCAAAGAAGATCCGGTATGAAAAAACAACATAGAAATAGATACAACTTATCCCACAGAGATTAAGAACTAGCTTAAGAGATTAGAATGCTAAAGGCAATGAGGAATAAGCATAATTGATAACTAGTTCTTCAATAACCAAAACTGGTTCCCTAGAACAGTTTCCGGTATAATTATTTTTTATTATCATTTATTTCTTCCATCTGGAGTTATTTCTTCACTTCTGTCAAAACTATTAATTATCCTGTCCTTTTTGGTGCCATAACTGAACAAAAAGTTTTCCAAATCTCACTTAGACTATCCTCATTGTTATTAGCAGTGACCACTCAGAAGCCTGGAATCTTTGAATTTCCAGGATTAATCCTCACCTGATATCTAAGCACATTCCTAACATTAATTGTCGTGACCTACTTGCAAACCTTTTTTTGTTTTGTTTTCAACACAGTATTCTAATATAGGCAAAGTATATGAATTAAGGACGATTGTTAGACATAGTTGGGAAGAACATTTATATGTTTCAAGTATACTTTCTTTATTTGTCATTTACTAGCTAAATGACTTTTTTTGCCAGTCCTGGGGCTTGAACTCAGGACCATGGAACTGTCCCGGAGCTTTTCAGTTTTTTTGCTCAAGTCTAGCACTCTACAACTTGAGGCGCATCACCACTTCTTTTTCTGTTTATGTGGTACTGAGGAATTGAACCCAGGGTTTCATGCATGATAAGCAATCTCTGCCATGAAGCCACATTTTCATAGCCTTAAATGACTTTCTTAAGATGGCATTACTTTTTCATTCCATTATTTTAATTTAGACTGGATGGTAGAAAAGGAAGTGGAAACCAATACTAAGTCCAGTAAGGTTGACATTCCTATCACATCACTAAGGAAGTACAGTGTTAAGAACTGCAGGACTCATAAGGCTGTTTCATGTAACATTATTATGGGGGGGAAAAAAACATTTAACAGTCATCTCCGATATCCAAAACATACTGCTTCACTTTCAAGGTCAAGAGCCAAACGATTTGTTTTTCCTCTTCCCCTCCACAAATTAGGCCGACATCAAATACAGTGAAAGCAGGGGTTATACTGTGGACGAGGGACATACAAAACAACAAAGAAATAATCTTATAAATGTGTTAGAAACAATAGCATGAAAGTAAAAAAAAAAACATTTGAATACATATCTTAGGGTTCATTTCCCTAACATCAACTTATCTGAACTTTTCTGCTTGACTCAGACAAATACTAGTTGTTGCATATAAGGGAAACCATGGGACCTGTTTCTTTGGGCCTGGCTTACTTCACTTAATATAATTTTTTTCCAATTCTTTCCATTTCCTAACAAGTGCCATTCTTTCTGATAGAGGCATAGAATTCCATTGTGCATATATACCACATTTTCTTGATGTTAGGTGAATAACCCCAAGATAAGTATTTAAATGTTTTTTTCCCTTTCACACAATTGTTTCTAACATATTTATAAGGTGATTTCTGTGTTGCTTTGTATGTCGCTCCCCCACAGCATAACCCCTGTTTTCACTGTATTTTATGTTGGTATAATTTGTGAAGGGGAAGGGCAAAATCAAATCGTTTATCTAGGGATACAGCTGGGCCCTTTGCAACAATGAGATGTACAAGTCGTTATGTGGAAAATGAACTTTACCACTTTGGTGTGGGGCGGTGGGAAGGATTGGGTGGGGGGCTAGGGGAGGATGGGAAGGGATGCAAAGGGGAAACAAAGAAGGAGGCTACAATGCTTGATAAGAAATATACTCATTATCTTGTCCATGTCATTGTAACCCCTCTGTACAGTATTTTCACAATAAAAAAATAAAAAAGAGTCAAATATCTCAGCCTTTTATTGATTGAGTGTGATTCCAAGGAAGGAAGAAGGAGGATGTGGAAGTTGATGGTGGGAAAATATGTATATTGGCTCCCTGTCCACATTTTTTGCATTTTTAAAAAGTGCTACTGATGAATTCGCACATAAATATAGTTGACTATGCTATCGGCACAAGATGCAGATAAATGAAGATATTTCTTCTGGTGGATAGTCACATATATTAACAAAATCCAGTTCTGGAAACAAAAGAGACTAGGTAAGAAAGTACAAAGTATTGTTCCTAGCAAAACAAAAATGTAATATTGAAATGATTACTCCAGATTTCTTTGATATTTTACGCTGTCTCAGTATCAAAATATTCTCTAATTCTAGTAATATCCAAGCATAAAAGACATAATTTGAAGATATCAGTAGTTTTAGAAACAAAGGTACATAATACCTCCCTTCCTGCAAAGACATGTGATGGCGAGTATGATTGATTGTATTATGGTTCTCTTCTTTTTCTTCTTTATCTCAAGTGTTGAATACCTTGGCATATTATACTGTCCTGCATCAGCTTCCTGTAGGTGAGATTTACCTCTACTCTGCAATGTCAAGATGGGTCATGTGACATATTTAAGCTTACAAAAATGAACCAGAAGTGGTCAAAGGTTATTTCTAGGGGAAGATTTCTATCCCCTTGTCTCTGTCTAAGAACTAACTTCTTTTCGCTTAGCTATAAAAATAGCATATATACAGAGGAAATCTTCTTTCAACTTATATACTGGGAGAATATAGTATGTGAAATTGAGGCAAAACTCAAACACAGCAAGAATTAAGCTAATATTAGAATATGATATATAAGATATTAGTTTCTCACCATTCTTGTATACCTTTATGATAGTTGACTACAGCACACCAAAATTTAACAAATAATAAATAAGTACTAAACAAATAGATAACACTTTCTGTTTTATGCTATTACATTTTTTAATAAATAAGCATTATCTATGTGATCACTTGTGGGGCTAACTTTTTTATAAATGTGTTTAATCACTTGAGACCACTGTATCTAATATCCACAATCATTATCCAGACCTTGTAATTGAGATGAGGAAGAACAAAATATCTAGATTTCACCTTCTCTTTTGCTCTTCTCCTTTTTCTAGTGTGAATTCTCATCCTATCTCCAAATTCTCCTATTAATAAAGGAAGAATGACACATTGTGGATATCAAGCAAAAGGCTTCAAAGCCAGAATTTCATTCTTTCAGAAATAGATGAAGTAAATCAGAGTGGCAAGAGGAAGAATAAAAACATGAATATTTTCCCTTTCTGGCTTCCGTCATAGAGTCTGAACATGACTCTAAATAACTAATACACCAATTGCTTTGGCTAACTTTTTAAAAATATAGTTTTTTAAATAAATAGAATTTTAAAAATTAAAAAGAATATTTCTAAAATAAATAGTAATTTGTCGTTTGCTTTTAGGAGGTATGAAATAAGACTGCATTAACATTGTGTGAGTTGAGAGGCTAAATTTTATCAAAATCTAAACATAATGAAAAACAGATGATTTTAATATACATAGTTTTTAGATACATTTTTAACGTGACATACACACAGAGACATCTTTTTTCTTCTTTTCTTCTCCACACTGATTCAACTTCAACAAGCAGTTCATGTAATTCAAATAACTGTGTTTCTTTCAGAACTAGATTAGACCCAAAAATGTTAGAAGAAAAGAACCAGTATTGGGTGGTGCGTTCTTTAAAAATAGCAGTCAAATAAATATTAACCATAATTCCAAAATAATAACAATAAAATGCTCTTGAAAAGAGATTTTTAAGCAAAGTGTATAAAAAGTGATAGTTCCAGAACTGTTTCAAGAGCTGCTCTTTAGCGTTTAAGATTTCTTTTACATGACAATGTTTTAATCAGGATTAAATGCTTTCAGGAACTAAATTTTTTCTAGTTATATTTCATTGAAGAAATATGTTGTTCAAAATTAATGAAAGGATAACATATGATAGTAGAAAGAATGCTTACACACTCATTTTGGTAGGCAGTAAAATACCTTCCCAAAATATACATAGTCCCCATACATCTAATCCCTCAAATGTAGATTTACATTTTATATATAATTTTGTAAAACAATCACCTTTCATTACCCAAGGAACACAAATTTGAATAATTATCCGATGGGGAAAGTATACTCAAACGGGTACTTTAAAGTCCCAGCTGTAGTTCAAAGGGACATGATTAGGTAAGAACCATCAGAAAGATGTAAAGATGCTACATTAGACGATAAAGGAAAACCACCCAGATTCTGAAGTTTGTGGAAAGCAGAATAGGAAGTAAATGACTTTTCCACTAGAATCATCTGAAAAATATTTTAGCTCTGTAGATGGCTTGATTTTAATCTAGTGAGACTTCTTTTAGATTTCTGTCCTTTAGAAGTGTAAAATGAAAATATTCATTATTCAAGCCAATTAACTTGTAGAAATTTTTTTGCAGGAGATTTGGTTTTGTAAACTAACTAAATTTCGGCCTTTTCCTGATGCAACTACAGGGACACCACATGTCCTAGTTTCTGAGAATAAGAAAAAGTTGCCACCGGCTTTGTACACGTGTATGATGTAAATTCTACTAAAGGCCTTCATTAATGAAGTCTGGAAATTCTAAATAATATCTAAATAAGAAGCTCCCTAACTTTATTTTCACATTTTGGCATTACTAACTACTAAACTTATGTAGAAGGCTAGCGTAAGAATATGGAAATGAAATCTGTCTCCTAATATTATAAAGAAAATTTATGTCATTTTGAATTATAGTGTGCAAAGTAATACAAAATATGATGACAGAAACAAAAACTAAATTTCCTATTCTTCCTAACTTTCCAACAGAAATTAGACAATCCAGTGAAGATATAGATTCCCAGGATGTCATAGGATGTTATAGGATCACTAGATGTTGAAAAAGAAGATAACAAAAATGGGTCCCCTGGAACAATGTGAAACAAAATCTACACCTACAGATTGTGATATAGCTAGAAAATAGTTTCCACTGTGCTAAGTCTTTGATATTTTATGTTTCTTTTCACAGCAACTTTCCACATTAGGAAATGACTTTTTATTAATACTCAAGGGTTTGCAGTTATAACCCAGCAACTAATAAAGCTTCTAAATGTAAACAAGCATGATTCTAAGAGTAACCAAAGCTACTTGTGTTGCTATAGCTGATAAATAAGAAAGATCTTGGGGAATAGTCAAACAATCTTAACTTTTACATATCTTTCCTCTTCTCCAACATGAGAAATCCTAGTCAAGATATGTAAAACATTAATAAAGGAATTTTATATTTTTTATCATTCACACTAAATCAAATACACTTTTCCTCTTTGCAAGCCTGACTTTGAAAGAGTCAGAACCTCACAATTATTTTATAGCAAAACGTTATTGCTTTGGCTTAGTTACTTTCCTGCTTTTGGGTGTTGCTCTCTATTATTTTGGCAACAACATAGAAAAAAAATATAAATTCATTATGCTTATGTTGGATTGTTCAGTCAAGCTGTTTTCAAACAAAGTTTTCTTTTCTCTTCTTCATTGCTAATTCAAGTTTAATTATTGCTCTTTGAATGATAATAAAAAGCATGAAACTTTAAGGCATATTCTCATTGAAACCGGTGAAGACAGGAGTGTATGCGATTGTTTTTCATTGTTTTCAAGTATTTTCCTTGGCTATTTTCATTATTGCCTTTGTTCCAGTCTTCTAATCAGGAACACAGGGTTACACAAAAAGATCTTCCTAAGATATAAGATGTTGGACAGAAAAAAAGATGTATAATTAAAGATGTTCATCTCTTAAGAGACGGAAAAGCTCAGAAGACATTTTGCTATTACTGGTATGGTTGAATGTTTTGGTTCTTAAACTAAGTGAAATGCATGTAAAATGTTACACTTATTCCAAACAATGATTATGGCTTATACTTTTCTGATCTAATGAGATGAAACCTTTTACAAGGTTTGAAGACATATCGATTTTAGGGTAGATGGGTTAATGTTAGAAACCCTAGGGAGATTAATAAAACAGCACTGCCTATCGCTTATCAGTTAATTATACTTATGGCATATAAGTGTATAAACATACAAATATGAATTGACTGAGAAATGTGTGATTTACACAATTGATTCAATGACAACTAAAACCAGAAAACACTGCTCTACATTTATATAAACTATTATATCTAGTGAAGATTTAAATTTTTTAGAATATTTTTTTCTCTTTTTTTGTTATTTTAGTTTAATATTGTACAGAGGGGTTACAATCACATGGGCAAGATAGTGAGTAAATTTCTTATCAAGCATTGTAGCCTCCTCCTTTGTTTAACCTTCCCATCCCTTCCCATGCTCCCTCCCTCCCCACCCAATCCTCCCCACCCCAAGTTGTAAAGTTCGTTTTCTACATGACAACTTCTACTTCTCATTGTTGCAACAGGTCCACTTGTATCCTTATTTAAACGACTTGTTTTTCCCCTTCCCCGCCACAAATTATACCGACATCAAATACAGTGAAAGCAGTGGTTATACTGTAAGGGAGGGACATACAAAGCAACAAAGAAATAATCTTATAATTGCGTTAGAAACAAATGCATGAAAGAAAAAAAAACATTTAAAATACATACCTTAGGGTTCATTTTCCTAACATCACCTTATCTGACCTTTTCTGCTTGACTCATACATATACTAGATACTGTAAATAAGGGAAATCATGGGACCTATGTTTCTTTGAGCTTGGCTTACTTCACTTAATATAATTTTTTCCAAGTCTTTCCATTTCCTAACAAATGGGGCAATGTCATTCTTTCTGATGGAGGCATAGAATTTCATTGTGTATATATACCACATTTTCTTGATCCATTCATCTACTGAAGGGCATCTGGGTTGGTTTCATATCTTAGCTATGGTAAATAATGCTGCAATAAACATAGTTGTGCTGGTAGCATTAGTGTGGTCTTTTGAGTAAACATTTGGGTAAATGCCCAAAAGTGGGACTGCTGGGTCATAGGGGAGCTCTATGTGGAGTCTTTTGAGGAACCTCCATAATACTTTCCAAAGAGTTTGGACAAGTTTAAACTCCAACCAACAATGCAGTAAGGTTCCCTTCTGTCCACATCATCTCCAGCATCTGTTGTTATTAGATTTCTTGATTTTTGCCATTCTAACTGGGGTGAGGTGGTATTTCAATGTTGTTTTGATTTGCATTTCTTTATGGCTAGGGAGGTTGAGCTTTTCTTCATATGTCTATTAGCCATCCTTCTTTCTTCTTCAGAGAAGTTTCTCTTTAAGTAATTAGCCCACTTATTTATTGGGCAGTTGTTTCTTTGAGGATTTGTTCCTGGGGGATTTAATTTTTTGAGTTCCAATATATTCTAGATATGGGACCTTGTCCATTGTATGACTAGTGAAGATCTTCTCCCAATGTGTGGGCTTTCTATTAATATTGCTAGCTATGTCCTTTGCCATGCAGAAGCTCTGCAACTTCATGCAATCCCATTTGTCCAACCTTTCTTTGATTTGTTGTGTTTCCGGGTCTCTTTTAAGAATATTTCGACCTGAGCCAAGGAGACCTAGGGTTTCTCCTATTCCATCCTGTAATGTTTTTAGAGTGTCTGCTTTGACTCTGAGGTCTTTGATCCATTTGGAGTTGATTCTGGTACAGGGTGATATAGAAGGATCCAGCTTTAGTTTTCTACAAGTAGTTAACCAATTTTGTCAGCCCCATTTCCTGAAGAGGCTGTCTTTCTTCCGTTCTATTTTTTTAGCTCCCTTATCAACTATTAGATGGCTATAGGTCTGTAGATTCATTTCTGGGTTTTTAATTCTATTCCATTGGTACTGAGGTCTGTTTTTGTGCCAGTACTAAGCTGTTTTGATTACTATGGCTTTATAGTAGAGTTTGAAATTTGGTATTGATATTCCTCCAGCAGTGTTCTTTCCGTTGAGGAGCGTTCTTGCTATTCTGGGTCTTTTATTGTTCCATATGAATTTTTGGATTGCCTCTTCTATTTCCTTGAAGAATGAGGTTGGAATTTTGATAGGTATCGCATTGAATTTGTAGATAACCTTGGGATGTATTGCTATTTTCACGATGTTAATCTTTCCAATCCAGGAGCATGTCCACACTCTCCACTTCTCTTCAACCTACTATTAGAATGCCTAGCTACAACAATAAGACATGATGCAGACATAAAGGGTATCCAAATAGGGAAAGAAGAAATAAAACTCTCCCTCTTTGCAGATGACATGATCTTGTATTTAAAGTATCCCATAGACTCCATTCCCAAATTACTCAAGCTGATTCAAAACTTTGGCAAAGTAGCAGGGTATAAAATTAACCCTCAAAAATCAATGGCTTTTCTGTATGCCAACAATGAGAAAAGTGTGGCTGAAATTAGGAAAGTAACTCCATTT
>NW_024872633.1:0-22870 GCF_019054845.1 Dipodomys spectabilis | reverse complement strand
TTTTCAAAGTGCTAAGAGATCACAACAGGTTTGGGATATCAGAAGGTGATCATGGCAATGTGATGTCACAATGGGTTTGTGATGTCACAGTGGTCACAAGGTCACACTTGGATAGTGATGTCACAATGAATTTGTAATATCACCGCTACATGTCCAATTTCATTCTACTAGATCACAATGAAGATACAAGTTCACATAAGGAGCTAGAAGTCAGGAAGGCCATAAATTTTGTAAAATATTATGAGGATATAATAGATTGGTGAAAATGCAATGGGACAGAGATATCCCATTGGCAATGTGATGTTACCATTACATGAGATAGTATTGTTTTGAAGTCACAAATGGTGATCCATACAGGTGATGTGGTCACATAGGTTTGTGATTTCACAATGGGATGGTGATGTCATAATCTCATGCCAGATCTCTAATTGACAATGATTATATAAGTTCATAAGGGGTAATGATGTATCCAAAGGCATATGTTGGCACAAGTGTAATGCGTCTTAAAAGGTTTGTGATATCACAATGTGAATCAGTGGTAATGACATCTGGCAGTGTGATGTCACAGTGGTCATGATGTCACAGTGGATTTCTGATATCACATGTCATACCTGAAGTATGAGTTAAACAATTTATGAACTCAGTGATGCCGAAGAGATCACACTGGTAGCATGTCAAAAAATTTATGAGAATAGGACAGGTTTGTGATGTCACAGTGGGTTAGTGATATCATAATGGCAATGTGGTGTCATCAAGGTATTGTGATGTCATAATAATTATGTGGTCAAATATATTTCTGATATCAACACACACACCTGCCACATTTGAAATAGAATGAAATCACAGAATAGGCATTCCAATATATCTGTGACATCACCATGACGATATGATGTCGTAATGGTATGATGTCATAATTTTATGGTGTCCTAATTGGCTGATGTTGTCATAATGACAATGTGATGCTACACTGGTAATGATGTCACAAAGTTTTTGCGATGTTAGAAGGGCATGTATGATCTCAATTTTCATTATCTTAAAATGAGGCTATGGGTACACAAATGGCCTGTGATGTCACAGAAGCTATGCTTTCTTTCAAAGCTTCTGAGGTCATGATAGGTTTGGGATGTCACAATGTGATCATGGTTTCACAATGGCAATGTGATATCACAATGAGTTTATGATGACACCGCAGTGATGAGGTCACAATGGGTTAGTGATGTCTCATCAAGTTTGTAATATAATAACGACATATACAATTTCAATTTCTTCTAATTCACTATGAGGATACTGTAATAACCAGTGGAACCAGAATTATCTGTCGGAGCCATTAATTTTTGTAAATTTTTGGCCTGGCCCACCAGAGAGTGTGGGGAATGCCACCAAAGGTGAAGGTGTCAAGCCTCACATGGTGAGCTGTCAAGAAGTGATTGAACATTGGGCAGTTTGGGAAGTGACGGTTGAAAACTGTTAGGCAGAAGACCCATTGGAGTGAGGACGGGTACAACCTATGTATAAGTTGCATTTTCAGAGCATTGGAAGGGGAGATAAAAATGAGAGCTACCCGGATGGAAGAAAGTGGTAAGACAGCAGGAAGGGAAAAACCTGAGAAGAGAGGAAGCAGAAAAGTGGTCATCAGGGCAGAGTAGTGTAGGCCTGTGGAGACTGGGGAGGCCTGAAGAGAAGAAGGAAATGGTGGAAGGGAAAAAGAGAAAGACCAGAAAGGAATAACAGGTCTGTAGTGAAGTAGGGAGTAATGGAAAAGTTAAAAGCCTTGCCCATTCTGGTTTGGAGCTTTGAAGCTCATAATTTTTTGGTTGGTGGTTTGCAGACCAATTAAGATAGGGCGGGGCTGCCCATTGGAGGTCTGAGGTTTGGTGGTCAAGGCTGATCTTGGACCTGGTTATCCAGTTCAGGATATGGTAATCACAGTCTCCTTTCTAGTGTAAATTGATTTATTGTATTAAATGTGACTCAATGGTTTGTCTCCTTGCCTTAGAGGTAATATGTACACGAGTTCACAGAAAGAGCTTGAAGTCTCAAAGGCCGTGAATTTTTTAAGGTGTGATGTGGCCATAATAGGTTTGAAAAAACACAATGGGACAGTGAAATAACAATGCCAATACCACAATATAATGTCAAAATAATGCTTTGATACCACAATTAGTTGTTGATACCATTCTTGTGATAAGGTCACAATAAGTTTGTGATGGCACAATAGGTTCATGATGTCAGAGTGGCATGGGATATCTCAAATGTCATTAATTGATAATGAATATATGAGTTCAAAAAGGGACTGTGATGTCTCCAAAGGCATGTGTTGTCACAAATGTGATGCCTTTTTAACAGCTTTGTGATGTCACAATGTGACACAATGGTCATTACATCTGGCAGTATGATGTCATAAGGGATTTCTGATATCACATGTCATACCAGAATTATGAGATTGAAAACAGATTATGAGCTCACAAAGACCCTACTATATGATGATGGCAGCATGTCACAAAACTTACAAGTTCAGGACTGGTTGTGACAGCACAGCAAGTTAATAATATCACAATGGCAACGTTATGTCACAAAGGATTGTGATATCACATTGGTTATATGGTCAAAATGGGTTTCTGAAACAGAGTGAATTTACAGAATAGGCCTTCACACTGTTAAGTCATAACAATGTCACAATGATTTATAATGCTATGATGCAATTGTTGTTTGGTGATGTCACAATGAGCTGATGGTATCATAATGACAATTTGATGTCACTGATGATTTATGATGTTACAAGGGTTATGAGGTCACATTATGTTTCTGATATCAACACACATGTCAAATTTGAAACAGAATGAAAAAGCCGGGCGCCAGTGGCTCATGCTTGTAAACGTAGCTACTCAGGAGGCTGAGATCTGAGGATCGCAGTTCAAAGACAGCTCAGGCAGGAAAGTCTATGAGACTCTTATCTCCAATGAAAACCACTAGAAAACCAGAAGTGGCTCTGTGGCTGAAGCAATAGAGTGCTCACCTTGAGCTGAAGAACAGGGGCAGCACCCAAGCCCAGAGTTCAAGCTCCACAACGGAAAAAAAAAGATTAAAAACAGGCATTCATAAACTTATTATAACATCACAATGGCAGTGGGATCTCATAATGCTATCTTGTCATTGTAGATTTGTGATGTCAAAAGTAGTTGATGCTGCCATAATGACAATATATTATGTCACACTTGTGATATCACAAAGGGTTCGTGATGTTACAATGGCATGTTTGTATCAATTGTCAGTTCATAATGAGGGTATAGTTAAACAAAGGGACTGTGATGTCACAAAGGCCATGTGTTTTTTCAAAGGTGCTAAGAGGTCCTAATAGGTTTGGGATGTCACAATGTGATAGTGATATCAAATAGCAACGAAAGCTCACAAGGTCACTTTGGTGATGAAATCAAATAATTTTGTGAAGTCACATCTCATAATCGCATGTCCAATTTCAGTTGCTACTCTTTCACAATGAGGATATGAGTTCACAGAAGAAGACTGAAGTATAAAAGGCTATTAATTTTCTGAAATGCTGTGAAGACACAGTAGGTTTTTGAAAACACAGTGGAACAGTGACATCACAATGGTAATGTGATGTTGCAATATGATGACTTTATAATGTTTTGATACCACAATTGGTAATGCCACACTGGTGATGAGTTTCCAAGAGGTGTGTGATGTCACAATGTATTGATGATATCAAAATGACACATGTGATCTCAGTTGTCATTAACCCACTATGAGTATATGAGCTCACAAAGGGACTGTGATGTCTCCAAAGGCATGCGTTGTCACAAAAGTGATGAAGTCCTAACAGGTGTGTGTTGTCAGACTGTGACAAAATGCTCATAACATCTATCAGTGTTATGTCACCATGATCAAGATGTCACACTGGATTCGGGTATCACATTTCATACCTGGATTGGGTATGAGAAGATTGGAATTTCACATTGGGTTAGTGATATCACTATCGAAATATGGGGTCATGCAAGGATTGTGCTACCAAAATGGCTATTAGATCACAATGTGTTTCTACTATAATAGGTTTGTGCTGTCACAATTTGTTGAAAATGTCACAATGGCATGCGGGATCTCAAATGTCATTAATTCGCAATGAAAATATGAGCTCGCAAAGGGACTGTGTTGTCTCCAAAGTCATGTGTTGGCACAAAAGTGATGAAGCCCTAACAAATTTGTAAGTTCACAATGTGACACCATGTTCTTGATGTCTATCAATGTGATGTCACAATGTTCATGTCAGAGTCAATTTCTGATATCATATGTCATACCTGAATTATTATGAGTTTGAAAACAGATTATAAACTTACTAAAGGCCTAAAATATCCTAATGGCAGCATATCGCAAAAATTATGTCTAAAAACTCATGGTATTTGGAGCTTTTCTTTCTTTGAAATTGTTTCCTCACTGTGAACTAGTAGAAATTGAAATTGGAAATGTCATTGTGATATTACAAACTCATAATGACATCACAAACTCATTGTGACCTTATCACCACTGTAACATCACAAAACCATTGTGACATCACATTGCTGTTGTGCCTTCACAATCACATTGTGACATCACAAAGCTATTGTGAACTCTTGAGATATACAAGTCCTTATGTCGAAAACAAATTTTAGAACTTTCATTGGGGGAGGAGGCGGAGTGGGGAGGATTGGATGGAGGGGCAGGGAGAGGATGGGAAGAGATGGGAAGGGGAAACAAAGGAGGAGGCTAAAATGTTTGATAAGAAATGTACTCATTATCTTGCCCATGTAATTTTAACCCCTCTGTACAGTATTTTCACAGTAAACAAAACATGAAAAAATAAAAAAAAGACACATGACCTCTGTGGCATCACAGACCCTTTGTGTACTCATATCTTCATAGTGAACTAATGAAAATTGTTATCACATAAAGCATTGTACCATCACAAATACTTTGTGCAATAATTATGACTGTGAAATCACATTATCATTATGACACCACCATTCATTGTGACATCACCAAACCCCAATGACACGATACCATATTTTTCTTTTTTTTCTTCTGTGAGTTTTTTTTATTGTAAATACAGTTTACAGAGGATTACAGTTACACGAGCAATGCAATGAGTACATATACTATCCTCATTGCTGCCTAGACATCACATTGTCATTTTCATGTCATAGACCCATTTTGAATGCCTATTCTTTGATTTCATTCTATCTGAAATGTGGCATCTGCGTTGATATCAGGAAACCATTGTGAACTCATAACCTACGTGACATCTAAATTTCTTTGTCACAGCAAATTCCCTTTGTTATATCACTAACCCACTGTGACATCAAATACATCTCCTGTTCTCATAATTTTGTGACATGCCATTGTGATATCTTAGGCCATTTGTGAGTTGAAAATCTGTGTTCGACCTCGTATTTCAGATATGACATGAGATATCTAAAATCCAGTGTAACATCATGATATCACACCACTGGACATCATAACCATTATGTCACTTTGTGACATCTCAGACCTGTTAGTTCTTAAACTTTTTGACTACATATGCTTTGCTGACATCAGAATCCCTTCCCAAACTCATATACTCATGGTGTGTTAATGACAATTGAGATCCCACATGGCATTGTGCCATCACCAACCCCTTGGGACATCTCAAATCTATTGCGACCTCCTCATCAGTATTGCATCACCAATTGTGACATCAAAACATTCTTGTAATATGATGGTGAGATATCACATTGTCATTGTGAAATCACTGTCCCATTGGGTTTTCACATAGTATGACCTCATACTATGGAGCTTCTTCTATCACCTGGTATCCTCACATTGAATTATGAGTCCTTGAAATTTGATATATCATTCTGATATTACAAACTGTGACATCACAAAATCGTTGTGACCTCATCACCACTGTGACATCAAAAACCTAATGGGATATCTCATTTCCATTGTGACATTATGGATCACATTGGGCCATCCCAAACTTATTATGACTTCTTACCACCTTTGAAAACACACATGGCCTCTGTGACAGCACAGAACCTTTTTGTATGCATATCCTCATGGGGAACTAATGAAAACTGACATCAGATATACCATTGAAACATAACCAATCCTTTCTGACATAATCATAATTGTGACATCATGTTGCCATTATGACACCATCAGCTCATTTTGACATGTAAAACTACAATTACATCATAGCATTGCAACATCACATTGGCATTCTGATGTCATAGACACGTTGTGTTTGCCTATTATGTTATTTGATTCTATTTCTAATGTGGCATGTTGGTTGATACCAGGAATCCATTGTGAGTTCATGAACATTGTGATATCACGATGCCTTACTAGTATCACATTGCCAGTGTGATGTCACATTGCCAAATTGATGTCAAAAAGGGACTTTTATGAGACAATGGTAATGACATCACCATGAGTTTCTGATATCAACCCACATGTCACATTTCAAATACAATGAAATCACAGATTTGGCATTCATAATGTGACATTGATGTCACAATGACAATGCCAAATGCTATACTGTCATTATCATTTTGTGATGTCAACATAAGCTAAAGATGTTATAACAACAATATAATGTCATACTGGTTATGATGTTACACAAGGTTTATTATCTTACAATGGTTATGAGGTCACAATGTGCTTCTGATATCAACTGATATGCCACATTTGAAATAGAATGAAATCACAAGATATACATTCACAATGTGTCTATGACAGCAAAATGGCAATGCGATGTTATAATGCTATGTGTCACTGTAGCTTGGTGATGTCACAATGAGCTGATGGTGTCATAATGACAGTCTTATATCACGCTGGTGATAATGTCACAAAGGGTTTATGATGTCACAATGACATGTCAGATCTTAATTGCCATTAGTTTACAGTGAGAATATGAGGATGAAGTCACAATGACATATACAAATGAACTGTGATGAAACAAAGGCCATGTTTTTTGGCAAAAGTGCTAGGGTTCCTAACAGGTTCTGGTTGTCAAAGTGTTAATGATATAAAAATGGGTTAGTGATATCAAAACTAGTTTGCAATATCACATCTTATTTCAATTTTCAATTGCTACAAGTTCACAATGATACAAGTTCACGGAAGGAGCTTGATGTCTCAAAGGCCATAATTTTCTAAGATGTGATAAGATCATAATAGGTTTGTGAAAGCATGAGGGTTCAGTAATATCACAATTGCAATATGATGTCAAATTATAATGTCATAAGAGTGTTGTTATATCACAATTAGTTAGTGATGCCATGATAGTGATGAGTTCAAAATAGTTTTATGATGTCGCATTAGTTTGGTGATGTGACAACGGCATTCCAGACCTCAATTGTCATTAACTCATAATGAGTATATGAGTTTAGAATGGGATTGTGAGGATTCCAAAGTCATTTGTTGGCCCAAATGTGATGAAGTCAGAACAGATTTGTGATGTGACAATGTGACACAATGGTCATTACATCTAGCAGTGTGATGTCACAATATTCATAATATCACAGTATATTTCTAATATTTAATGTCATACCTGAAATAATATGAGATTGAAAATAGATTGAGCTCTCAATGGGCATGTCACAAAACTTATGAGGACAGTACATGTTTGAGTTGTCACAGTTTAGAGATATCACAATGGCAATCTTATATCACAAAGAGATTGTCACATCACAATGGTTATGAAGTCCAAATGCGTTTGATATGAACCCAATTTGACATACAACGAAATCACACAATAGGCCTTCATAATGTATATATGTTGTCACAATGACAATGTGGTGTCATATTGGTATGATGTCATTACAGATTTGTGATGTCACAATGACCCGATATTGTCAAAATGACAATTTGATGTCACACCAATGATTATATTGTAAATGCTTTGTGATATTACAATGGCATATCTGATCTCAATTGATATTTCACAATGAGGATATGGATACACAAAGGGACTGTGATGTCACAAAGGCCATGTGTTTTTTCAAAGGTGCTAAAGATGTCATAATGGGTTTGGGAAGTATCAAGGTGATTGTAATGTCACAATAGCAATGTGATATCAAAATGGCTTTGTGATGTCACATTGGTGATGAGGTAACAATGGACAGGACAGGTTTGTGATGTCTGAACAGGTTAATGATATCACAATGGCATTGTGATGTCACAAAGTAATTTTCATGTCACAATGGCTTTGAGGTCACAATAGATTTCTGATATCCACCAATATTGCTAGCTTGTAATAGAATGAAATCACAGAATAGGAATTCACAATATGTCTCTAATGTCACTATGATATATAATGCCATAATATTATGATATTTAAGTTTAGTGATGTAAAAATGGCATGTCTAATCTTATTGGTAATTAAATTACCATGAGGATTCCAAAAGTATCTATGTGCTGAGTCCTTCAAAAGGCACATTGTGCTGAATCCATTACACAGGGTTCTTATTGCTTTTTTTATTTTAATTTTAATTTTTTGTGAACATACTGTACAGAGGGGTTACAATTACATGGGCAAGATAATGAGTATATTTCTTATCAATTATTGCAGCCTCCTCCTTTGTTTACCCTTCACATCCCTCCCCAGCCTCCAACGTCCCCCCACCCAATTCCCTCCCACCCCCCCACCCCGGCACCAAAGTTGTAAAGTTCGTTTTCCACATGACAACATGTACTTCTCATAGTTGCAACGGGTCCACCTGTATCCTTAAACGACTTGTTTTTCCCCATTTCCTCCCCAAATTATACCTACATCAAATATATTAGAAGCAAGGGTTATGCTTTGGGGGAGGGACATACATACATGCACCCTTTCTCTCCCTAGGGGAACCTGGTGGCTTTAGTCAGAGTTGGGGAGCAGCACCTCAACACCTGCCTTCTTGTGAGTTTTCCTTTTTTCTGGGGGCGGGGGGGTGTTGGATGCAGAAGATAGCCCTCCATTCTGTGTGAGCCCTTCTCTTTTGTGCTAGCTTACCCTTTCCCCTGAGGAGAGTTCCAGAAGAGCCCACTAGGGAGGTGAGTGTACTAGGGGTCAAATAGAAGGTGAATGTCTGGGAAGAACACGGCCCTCCAACACAGGTACACACTGCTGTCCCCCCCCCCCCCATTCCAGCTGTCAACAGCACTCACAGAGTGATCACATTTCCAAGCTCTGCCACGATCTGCTGGTGCTCCAGGCCCATCTGGTTTCCTCATCCTCCCCAAAATCCACCAATCACCCAGAAGCATCTAGGCTGGAGTAGGAAGTTCATCCATGTATGTAGCCTTTAGGACATCATCCATTTCCCCAACACTGCCCCCACCCCAGGTCAGACACTTCTCTGGGTACACCATGACCTCCTGCTTGTTTTCAGTCCAGGCTTTGAAGAGCCACCTGTCTCAGGACTCCTTTGCCCAGAGTCCAGGCCTAGGGTTTTGGTGAATAGGGAGTCATGGCTGGTTATTCCCAAGGGAAAGTGTGGCCCTGGAGAAAGGGAGAGGCAGGGTGGTTCAGCATTATTAGAGCGGTGCTTCCTTGGGTCGAGCCCCTGGTTCTGACAAGGGAACTCCCGTGCTCCAGCTTGTACATTGTCCCAGATGAGGAACCAACAAACTCAAGAGGGGCACTACTCTGAGTCTGTGTGTGTGTGTGTGTGTGTGTGTGTGTGTGCTTGAAAAAGAGACAGTGAGAGAGAGAGAGAGAGAGAGAGAGAGAGAGAGAGAGAGCCTGACTGTGCTCAGGTGAGTGATCAGTTGGCAAATTGCAGGTGCTGCATGGATGAGTCTACAGTCACTGTTCTGGATTTGTGTGTGCGTGTGTGTGTGTTTGTATTTGTTGTTCTTTTTTTCAGCAATGCCAAGTATGAGACCAACCATAATTTTTGTTTTCACCATCACTGTTTCATGGCTGCTTTGGGGAAGATTTCAGTAGACATTCCTTCCCACCTCTTTCTTCCCCCTTTCCTATAGCCCACAGTAGCTGCTGGGCCTGCGTGGGTCTCCCCTAGGAGGCCTATGTGAACCACACACCAAAGTTGACACCTTCTGTCTTAAGCCTGAAGGCTTGTGAGCCTAGTGTGACCACAGCCACACTCTTCCAGCAGGACACTGTGCTCTCGTTTGTATAGTTGGAGCTAATTCAAGGGTTGGGAATGTGTCTGCCAAATGTAATTAGGGAACAAGATGGAGGGGGTTGAGTATGGCAGGGGCTGTGAAGCTAGGAGGGTCTAGGAAGTGGTGAACGGTGTGACATTGCAGATTGTTCACCACTACCGAGGATGAGAGGGCAACCTTACCCAGGGAATTGACCGTGTCCATTGGCATCTGGGCAGGGGGCTATGGGATCCCACTGGTTGTGTGTATTACCTCCCAGGGGAGTGCACTGGTGGGAAGTCCTCCCTGGAATCCTGCAGACTCTAATCTATGTCCTGCCTGTGCTATTTCCAGCTGGGCAGTGGTAGGGAAGTGCATTCCCCTGTTGGAGCCTGCTTGGTATCAGGCCATGGCAGTTAGCTAGGGCTTGCTGACTGCCAGTTTCTGTAACCTGATGTAGGCTGTCTCGAAAGAAAAGATGTCCACTAACTTTGGAACCCTTTAAGTTTGATTGGGACAACAAAAATGCTACCTTTTCAAGGGTTTTTTGCTTGAAGCTGGCAATTTCCACTAACACCTGGGATTATGGGTCAAATTAGATGAACCATTTCAGCCAACAATCAAGGACAATCAAAGTATCACAAGCAGAGTTCTCAAGCCACATGGTCTCCTGCTATGAACATCGTGCCTTGATTGCTTTTATGCAGCAGCTGTTGATTCTCCTCTGACTCTAGTGTGACCACCACAGTTGAGTGAAGGCTTAAATCCTTGAGGCAGTCACAATTTGTTGCTTGTTTCAGAGCAGAGCAACACGTGGTACTAAAGCACCTGGTTGTGTGCCTTCATAAGTCCTGTAAATCCTTAGCGCGGGGCTCTCTTCCTGGGCTCTGCTGTGTCAGAGTGTAGGACGAAGCCCGACCTGCAGCCCATTTAAATAAAACAGCTGTAGAGTCTGACTCTTGGTGGTCTTCTTGGTAGGGGTCCTATGACCTATACATAACATTGAGGATGTCATGGGGAGCAGAGGTTGTGACCTCACCATCTCTAGGCAGCCAGCTGTGAGTAGAGAGAATTCTCAGCCCCTGCACTGGACTCTGGGAGAATCAGAAACCAAAGATGCCTCGAGGATCCTTTATCTGCAGCATGAAACTTGGGGGCCAGATGTGGTGTGCCATCCTGGCTGGCCCCAGGGGTAGGAGAGTAGACCTCTTGAGCCTGGCCTTCAGCTCATGGCAACCTCATTCACTCCTGAGTGGGGAATTGAGTGCCACCTATCTGTCAGCCGCTGGCCAGAGATCTTTGAGAAGATAGGCATCCCAGAGGCCCTGGAATACAGCGAGCACACCATGGATACAGTCTTCAGAGCCAAAACAGTTAAGTTCTGTGGCACCAGGAGGGTGGGAAGAGGGAGAAGGGAGAACTGTGGGGAGCTACATCAGGCTTTGTCCCAGCCACCAGGATGTTTACTTGAATGGGATGGGACTTTGTAGTATTTTTGTAGACAGACGCTCATTTATTTATCCAACAAAGAGTTACAGTGTGCACCAGGATCTGGAGTGGTCATAGACAATGAGAGTTTGCAGTGCTGGTTCCACAGCACATGAAGAAACCTTGGTTTAAGCTGGATGCCGGTGCTTCATACCTGTCATCCTGGCTACATAGGAGGCTGTGATGGGAGAATGGATGCTTGAGGCCCAAGCAGGAAAGCCTGTAAAACTCTTATCTACAAGTAACTACCAAAAAGAAAACACCAGAAATGGATATGTGGCTCAAGCCATAGTCTGTTGGCCTTGAGTAAAAATGCTCAGGTACAGCAACTAGGCTCTGAGTTCAAGGTCAGGAGTGAGAGAAAGGAAGGAAAGAGAGAAAGAGGAGGGAAGTCCGGATGGAGAAAAAGAGGAAAGGAAGGAAGAAGGGAGAACATGTGAGACTTGGTTTGGAGTCCCTGTAACAAGGTAGCCAACCATTTACAATCTATGTGGGGACAATTTCAGAGCCTAAAGCCAGTATGTAGGACCAAGCTACTGACACCTCAGCAACTTTCTGATATCCAGGAGCTGTGTGGTAGCCGACTGCAGAGGGAAGCAACCTCAGGTAGACACGAGGACTCAGGGCAGGTCACCAGGTTTCAATCATCCCTGGTGCCAATGAGTTTATTTTCTGGTCAGATAAGAACAAGCTGTCCAAGGGCTAGGGAGGTATTGTAGTGAGGGAGTGTCGGTGGGGGCGGGGGGAAAGGAATAAGAAGGAAGAGGAAGAGGGAAGACGGTCACAGGTTTGAAGTGTC
Source organism: Dipodomys spectabilis (assembly GCF_019054845.1). NCBI lineage: Eukaryota > Metazoa > Chordata > Mammalia > Rodentia > Heteromyidae > Dipodomys > Dipodomys spectabilis. The sequence continues at coordinate 10,461 of NW_024872633.1, read as the reverse complement.
AGGACATTGTTGCCATGACTTCGCCTGACAACCTATACCAAAAGTGATAGAGCCTTTTTCCCAGCCACACTGCTATTAAGAGTCCTGGCACATTGGATTCACCATTGACCACCTGGCTATCGTCCACTGCATGATGCCTGTGCAGTGCATTCTTGGGGACTGGGACTTTCCAGGGCTCAATCTGAAGTTGACACACCCGCCCTGTTCTTTCCTCCACCAGAAACAGAAGTAAGCTGGCCACTATCACAGGACAGCCAGGGAATGCGGGTGGGAGTAAGGACCCTTGTTGCCCCAGACTTCCTCAAGGGGGTGCGAGGACCCCGTGATTGCCATTCTCAGAGGAAGAGATGGGTCTGTTTGCTGGCTCAGCCTTTAGTCTAGATGGCAGATCTGGGATTCAGAGAGGGCAGACTGAAGGTGGGGCAGGTTTGGATAGATGCTGGTGGGAAAACCAGAGGTACTGGTTTCTGACCAGGGTTGTTTCTTTGAGGATATTCACAACCCAGGAACATTCCTGGGAGAGATCAGCCCTTTTCTCCTTCCTGAGAGAGAGGGACCTGGAGCCCTTGAGTCTGTGTCCCTTGGCCGAGAAATCCTTCCAATCCCACATCCTGTGGTTGGATAACTAGACCTCACCTCCCTACCCAGTGTAGAGGCAGCACAGTGAGAGATCTTGAGTCTTTGATAAGGTCAGGGGATCCTGAATATTCGATTGTACTTGAACATCCTGACTTGGTGCATGGTAAGTTCCATCTAAGATTACCATGATGTAGGACATAGAATCTAGAGAATCAGAGCAGGATGGGGTCTGTTCTGGGAGTCTTAAGTATTATGTGTGAGCTTTCAGTTCGAGTATGCCCACCTGCATCCCTTTCTTGGGTGGGTCTTTGTTAGAAAAAGCTTGAAACTAGGTCCTATCCCTTGTCATTATACTCAAAGCAAGCACTCTACCATTTGAGCCACAGTTCCACTTCCAACTTGTTTGGGTGTTTATAATTGGAGATAAAGAGTTCTCATGGACTTTGTTGCCAAGGGTGGCATCCAACTGCAGTCCTCAAATCTCAGTCTCCTGAGGGGATAGGATGACAAGCATGGAAAAGTACCTTTGGCCGGGTGGCAGTAGCTCATGACTGTCATCCTAGGTACTCAGGAGGTGAGATCAGAGGATCAGGGGTCAAAGCCTGCCTGGGCTGGAAAAACTCTAAAGCTCTTATCTCCAACGAACTGCCAAAAAAGCAGGAGTGGTGTTGTGTTGTGCCTTAAGTAGTAGAGTGCTCACCTTGAGCTGAAATGCTCAGGGACAGCACCTAGGCCTAGGATTCAAGCCCCACAACTGAAAAAAGAAAGTAAGTAAAACATATTTGCCTGCAAAGGATGGTCCAGGTGTGGGATGGTCGAAGAGGGGGTTTCTGTTGTTGGGAGACCAGATGCTTGCCCCACTGTACAGACATTTCTAAGAACTCCCCAAGTTTACCCTAGCTTGAAGACACAGCTTCAAGAGGATGTGGCTTGTGGTAGGCAGGGAGTGGGCAAATGGTAGCAGGGGTGGGATTGTGTGTCTGTATTCTCTCCAATAAAGGATGTGTTCTGATGCTTGGTGACAAATTCTGAAGTGAAGGGTTGCAAGAAGTTTGTGGCCTTATGAGATGGTTTTCCTCTGGGTATGTAAAGGTGGCTGAAACAGGAAGTCACCAGTGGCTCAGAGCTGTCATCCTAGCTACTCAGAAGGCTGAGATGTGAAGACCATGGTTCAGAGCCAGCTTGGACAGAAAAGTCTGTGAGACTTGATGTCCAATGGACCAACAGAGAACAGGAAGTTTTGCTGTGGCTTAAGTGGGAGAGTGCTCACCTTTAGCTGAAAAGCTGAGGGACAGTGACCTGGCCCAGAGTTCAAACCCCATGACCAACAACAAAAAAAGAGGTGGCTAAGTTTTCTGCATAGCCGTGTATATGGTATGAAATGCCATGCTGGTCTATGAGACATTCCAGATATGTGAGAGACTCAATGTTTGTCTACAGTCGGTCTGAGGTCAGTAGTGACACTTTCTTGGGGGTGGGATCCTAATGGAATGAGTTCATGGTTCTGTTCTCAGGGACTGCTGAACCCTTGGGCTGTCCCTGTGTGTGTGTGTGTGTGTGTGTGTGTGTGTGTGTGTGTGTGTGTATGTGTGTGTGTGTTTCTGTCTGTCTGTCTGTCTGTATCTATGTCTGTGTGTATTTGAAGGTACAAGAAGTGGGCCTTGAACTCAAGGCCTAGGTGGTGTTACTGAACTTTTGTGCTCAAAGCTAGTGCTCTGACACTTTAGCCACAGCTCCCCCTGTGGCTATTTGGTAGTTCACTGTATATAAGAGCCTCTCAGACTTTCCTGCAAGGGCTGGCTTTTAAAAGTGATCCTCAGACCTCAGCCTCCTGAGTAACTAGGATGACAGACAGGAGCCACCCGTGCCGGCCTTGTGTGTGTGTGTGTGTGTGTGTGTTTGTATGTTTGTGTGTGAGTGAGTGTGTGTAGAAGTGGGTTGCAAAAAGGAGCGCTGGGCCCTTTGGTAACTTCTAACCCCTATCTTGTGGGGGGGGGATACATGGGCTTTGTGGCTGAAGTCTGGGGGCCTGGAAGGGTGAGATGCTTGAAGGGGACTCAACACCATTAAATTATAAGACCAAGGGATCTTTGTGCCCTGGAACTGTCTACTCGCTTGGGCCTGGTGGTGGCAGAGGGAGCTTGGGGGGACCTGGGGGTGGGGCCCTCAGGGGGTGGCTCCCCAGGGGGACAGAGAGTGTGACCAGCATTTAGTAAGGATGTGAACCCTGTTAGTATGGAGCGTATTGGAATTGGTCAGACTCTGGGTCTTCTGCTCATGACGTCTGAGGGGTGAGGCCAACCTTATTTTAAATCTTGACCTGTGATCTCCAGATCACAGCCTTCTGAGTAGCTAGAATTATAGGCATGAGCCTCTGGCACCAGGCCTCTGATTCTTTTTGGTATATTAGAGTTTGAACTCAAGGCCTAGGTTTTCCAGTCAGGTCTTCTACCATGGGAGCTAAATCTTTCTGTCTTTGGCATTTTGAGACTCAATATATGCTCAGGCTGGGCTGGATCATGGTCCTCCTGTGACAGGCATGGGCCACCATGCGTGGTCATCTGTAGTTGGGATGGAAGACATGTTGCGCCATGCTCAGTCAATGGTTTAGATGGATTATCCCAAACTCTTAGTCCATTGCAGCCGATTCTTGACCAAAGTTGAAGCTCTGGGTTGGGCCTGGAACCATCGGACCTCAGTCTCCTCACAGGAAAGTTGTGAGGAAACAAAGGATCAATACAGGAGCATCTCTGGGCAGGGCCAGCATAGAGGGAGCGGTCGTCAGAGAAGGTTCTTGGCAATTCTCTGAGTATATGACAGGAAGATAGCTGGAAAGGGCTCAGATGGGGCCTGCTATTTATCATGTAACAGGTATGAGATTGTGAAACAAAACATGGCTCTCTTTCATCCTTACCCTATCCCCATGAGGAAAGGGTTCCCGCACTGTGTTCAGTTTTGCATCTGGGGAAAATGAGGAATGGAGAAGCTGGATGGCCTACTCATGTGCCCCAGCTTACAGGAAGCTTGGCTGGACTTCTCTGTCATGCTCCCTAAGACTATGGGTGCTAATCAGTCCACTTCTTGTGGTAGGAAGTCCACTTCTTGTCAGTCATGGTGCTTGAAATCTGGGCCTGGGTGCTGTCCCCAAGCCCCTCAGATCAAGTCTAGCATTCTACCACTTGTACCACAGCACCACTCCGGTTTTCTCGTGGTTCTTTGGAGATAAGAGTCTCTGTCTGTCTGTCTGTCTGTCTGTCTTCTTGTCTCTGTCTCTCTCTCTCTCTCATAGGAACTTGTTGAATGGGTGCTGCAGGAGGTGGCTTAGTGTCCCCATGTGGTTGGGACCCAAGATGGCCCTCTCATTCTGGAGGTGGGCTGTGCGTAAGGAGCTGTCTTGCTCAGCCTGTTGAACTAGCTCCCTGAGGTAAGCCCCTCTGTGCCCGAGCTAGACCATGATGGTTATTCATTGTCAGTCCGTCTGATGAGTCCTTCTCCACTACTCTCTGTTAAGGAAAGTGGATGAGGAGACATCACGCTGTCCAACTGCACAGCACTATCCCAGGCCTCTGATCCTTACCACCACATATCATGCTAGACACTGATTATAAGAAAATGAATTCACTCTATGTCTACTTTTGTTTTATGTCATTTTGGGGAGAGGGGGTGGTGTACAGAGGAAAGACCCTAGGCTTGACACCTCCTGGGGGACATTTTTTCTTGTGACAGAGCCAAGTCATTGCTGTGGATAAGAAGGAAGCTGCTATCAGACTGACCCAGAAAAATGTTCAAAGTTAGGTAGGCTGTTGAAGTATAAAACCCACCCATGTCTGCTTCCCACAACATGGAGGGTGCAGTGTGGGTGGCCTGGGACTGGCTCTAGGGCATTATAAATGGATGGTGGTGAACAGGTGCTGGTGGCTCTTGCTCATCCTGGCTGAGGTCTGATAGTTGTGACTCAGAGCCTGCCCAGGCAGGAGAGTCTGTGATATTCTTATCTCCCATAAACCACCTCCCTCCGCACCAGAAAAAAAGTCAGATGTGGTGCTGTGGCTTAAGTGGTAGAGCCTCAACCTTGAGTAAAAGAAGCTCAGGGATGACACCGAAGCCCTGAATCCAAGCCCTAGGACTCACAAAAAATAAAATAAATGAATAGTCGGCACCTGTTATGTTACTACCAAAAAGGATGGATTCAGTCTTCTCTCTGGTACTTGTATCCAAAGGTAGGGGGCGTCCCTTGATGTTCCTTCTGTCTATTTTTTCTCCTGGCTTGAGCTACAGGATAGAAATCAGATCATCCCTCTTGATATGACCTTAAGTACCATCCCCTACCTTCCCTCCTTGGGATGGGGATCCTGGATTTACTCACCACTGGGAGGATGAGGCACTGCGGACATGGGAGTAAGTATCCCTGAAACTCATACTCTAACACATACACTCACCTAGGCCAACTCAGAGTATCCTTTTTCAAAGACACTTTATCTCCTTGGACTAATTGACCTAGGAGAGGAAATTGATCCCCTGTAAATGACTATTTTAACTAGGGCTTGCTAGTTGACATGAGATAAACAGAAGCTCAAAAGAAAGGCTCTGGTGCCTGTCACCTCTGGCTCAGGCTCATGCCTGACATCCTGGCTACTCAGGAGGCAGAGATCTGAGGATCAAAGATCAAAGCCAGCCATAAGCTGGAAAGCCAGTGAGACTCTACTCTCCATGGAATCACCCAAAAATTAGAAGTGGAGCTGTGGCTCAAGTGATAGAGCACCAGCATTGATCACAAAAACTCAGAGAGACAGCTCCCAGATCCTCAGTTCAAGCCCAAATAAAGAAATGGTCCCATGTGTTGCCCCCAGACTGCCTGAGCCTTGAGTGCTCTCTTCCGAAGTGTGATACATTAACGGTCTCTGGGTAGTGTATCAGAGCCTTCAGAAATTGGGTGGTAAAAGCCAGACCTTCCCCTTTGTGCTCTCTGAACACACACCAGCTGGTAGGCAGAGCTTGAAAAGGCCAGCAGCCTGCAGAGCAGAGAAGATCCCTCTCTGCCAGGGTGATTGGAGCAGGCTTCTTAGAGGCAGCACTTAAAAGGGGGTCTTGCTTAACAAGAAGGATCTGACAGGAAGCACACAGAGCAAAGATGCGGTAGATAAAGGACAACATAGCTGAGCATGTTCATTTCCAACCAGAGCTAGTGGTGAAAAACTCTGTAAAGATGGGCAAGTCTGTCCGGAGACAGGCCCAAGGTGTCACAGAAGAGCAGCTATCCAGGGTTGGGATTGTATCTTAGCAGTAGTAAGCTCCCCTAGCACGCAAGAAACCCTGGGTTTGATTCCTACGTCCCGCATACACAGAAAAAGCCAGAAGTGGCACCATGGCTCAGGTGGAAGAGCACTTGCCTCCAGCAAAAGTAGCTCTGAGACAGTGCCTGGGCCCCAAGGTCAAGCCCCAGGACTGTCAACATATAACAGCACTCCAAGAGACATGGATGACAGGTGAATGGCCATGCCCTGTAGTTCTTAGTAGATCCATCCATGCTTTGTGTCTCCTTTGACAGAGGGGATTTGGACACTCCTTCTGCCCTGGGCAACCCTGGACCTGGTTATCAGCAACCCTTCTAATGTCTTCCACCTGGATATGGAGTAGCTGGCCCCAGAAATCCTCAGGTACCAGTTGGTAGGTGCAGGGGATACAGGGCATCCACCAGATTTCCTAGTGGGTCTGATCTGCCCCAGATGGCCAGGCCATCCAGAGGAGGTGGATGGGAGCTTAGAGAGGGGTAGTGATGTGAAGGAGGCCTTTAATGCCCATGGTCCTACCCAGATTCCGAGCCTCATTTTGCTGTCCCTGAGGGAGGTTAAAGAGTGTCTAGGTGGTACTATTTCTAGAGGAGGACTAGGTGGAAATTCTTAAGAATGAGAGACCATAAGCCTTGTGCTGGTGGCTCACACCTGTCATCCTGGATACTTGGGAGATTGCGATCCAGAGGATCTTATTTCCCAGCTGAGGCAGGAAAGTCCCATGAGAGTCTCATCTCCAAACTCCAACTGAAAGTGGGCCGTGGCTCAAGTGGTAGAGCAAGTGGCTGAGTCTGGGAGATGCCAGTGGCTAACAACTGTCATCCTATCTACTCAGGAGGCTGAGATCTGATGATCACAGTTCAAAGTTAGCTTGGGCAAGAAAGTCTGTGAGACTATCTTCAGTGAACCACCAGAAAACCGGAAGTGGTGCTCTGGCTCCAGTGGTAGAGTGCACACCTTCAGCTGAAGAGCTGAGGGACTGTTTACATGCCCAAAATTCAAACTCTATGACCAACAACCAAAAATAAGGTAGCTGAGTATTCTTCATAGCGTTGTGTACAGTAGGAAATGCTATGCTGTGTTAGGAGCCATACCAGATGTGTGAGAGGCTCTGAGTTTGTCTACATTTGGTCTGAGGACAATAATGCCATCTTATCGGGGTTTGGGATATTCATGTGCTCAGGGACTGCTGAGGCCTTGGGCTACCTGTTTTGTGTGTGTGTGTGTGTGTGTGTGTATGTGTGTGTGTGTGTGTGTGTGTGTGTGTGTGTGTGTGCGTGCCTGTATTTTTCCCTTATCTTTCTCTGTCCACTTCCTGAGTGCCTGTCTGCCTATTCCTAACTCGTATGGTGCCCCTACTCCATGGCAACCTTGCCTTTAGCCCCCTATCAGGATCTATAATGAGTCCTAAATTGCCAGAGACCTGAATATTCTAGTTTTTCTTTGGGGCCCAAGTTCGACTGTCCATATCTTTGTCCACTTCCAGATTATTCTGGGTCAGCAGGGCCAGCTAGCATATGTTCTCCCCTGCCTCTGGGGGGGGGGCAAGTTCAGTCGTCATGCAATCCTGTCCTTTTCTTCAGCTGGGCCTCTGGCTGCATATCCTACTCCCAGCAGGCTGGCAGTGGAGTGGAGGAAGGGTGGTTACCAGTGGCTCTGGCCAAATCGAACTTCATGGATGACTGAAGGCTGACCCAGCAAGGATGATCAGGGTCTACATGGGAGGTGAGGCCAAGGTGGCTTGGAAGTATTGGTCAATGTCTTGTCTCAGGCAAGTCTATCTTATGGCCCTAGCAGGGCCTCTCAGGTCCTTCTAGACAATTCCAGATGTCCAGAATACAGAGGCACAGATTTTGAACTCTAGGGCAAGGCAACTGGGGGATGAGAGACTGGTTTGGCCAGTACCTCAATGTTCTGGGGCATTATCCTTGACCTGGCTATGTCCTCCTTGTGTAAGTTCACTTCTTAACCCAGTGCTAGCCACACACTGGCCACTTGTAGTGTGGAAGTGGCAGGAGCGTAAGTGAGATCTAGAATGACCAAAATCTGGATTTATGGCCTGATTGGTGTGTGGGGTGTCTTTAAAAAAATGTTAGAGCTGGAACTCAGACCTTGGCACTGTCCCTGAGCTTCCTTTGTTCAAGGCTAACACTCTAACACTTGAACCACAGCTCACCTTTCATCTCTTTTAGTAGCTTAGTAAACAGAAGTGTCTCACATATTTTCCTGCTTGGGTTGGCTTCAAGTTGCCACCCTAAGAGCTCAGCCACTTGAGTATCTTGGATTGTTGGTATGAGCCACTGGCACCTGCTAAGGATGTGTGTGTGTTTGTGTGTGTGTGTTTGTGTATTTGTGTGTGTGTGTGTGTGTGTACCAGGGCTTGAACTCAGAGCCTCCGTGGTATGCTTTAGCTTGTTTGCACAAGATTGCTGCTGTACTACGTGAACTACAGTAGCTCTACTACCTATCTTTTTGGTGATTCTTTGGAGATAAGAGTCTGCCCAGGCTTGCTTTGAATCTTGATTGATTCTCAGGTCTCAGCCTTGAGTAGCTAGGATTATAGGCATGAGCCACTGGAACCCAGCTGCAAGGCTGTATTTTCATAGTCTCTTCTGTTCTAACAGCTGTCTTCTTGCCCTGGCCTAGATCTCTGACCTCCACATCAGCTCCCAGCAGCCCCTGACTGTGTGAAGAAAATAAAGTTCAAACCTGATCCCATTTCTTTTTCCTCAGGGGAAGAGGTTATGTTTCATCTGAAGCCAGGGTTAGGAGGGGTAGCTGTAGATGGGTGCTCAGATGGAGAGAGGTAGTCTGTTTTAGCCAAGAAAGAAACTGTGGCCAGATGGTAATAGCTCATGCTCTCATATTCCTAGCTCCTCAGGAGTCTGAGATATGAGGATTGCCATTCAGAGGCAGCCCAGCTAGAAAAGTCTGTGAGACTCTCTTCTGCAAATAACTACCCGAAAGCTGGAAGAAAAGCTGTGGCTTAATTGGTAGAGTGCTAGCCCTGAATGAAAAAAGTAAGGGACAGAGCCCAGGCCCTGAGATCAAGCCCTAGTCCCAAGATGCTTATGCGCATACTCACAGATACACACACACACACACACACACACACGCACACCACAACACACACAGGAAGGTGGTTATGTTGAGCTGAACTAGAACTGGGGGCAGTCCTGAGGCATAGTCACAGTAAACTCTCAAGAGATACATCCATGTACAGGTCCATAGGACCATGGGAAGGACAGTACGGATGCTCGTTTGTAGTCGGCCCACGATTGCAGACCTTCATCTGCCCCTGAGCACTGGTGAGTAAAGAATGCCTCTGAACCCTGGGACTCCAGCGACAGCGACTGCTACAAGCAGCAACCTGGCTATGAATTCCTGAGACAAATTCACACTCTTGTGATACCCGCATGAGTGGGCATTACCTGGTGTGATATCTTGCAGTTTCTGTCCCTCCTGGCCCAGAACCGTCGTCTGAGATGTCAATTTACTGCTCAGATATACATTACACCCACGATATATGCCATTCTGATTATCTCCATGACCCAAGGCTCAACCCTTCTCTGGTACTGTCGCTTGCTCTATAGTTAATGGCCTCCAAACAGGCTGCTCTCAAGACTGATAGGACACCTAGACATTGGGAGACACTCAGTGGCCCACTGGAAAATACTCTGCCTAGAGCAACAGAGGGAGGTCCAAGCAGGCAAGGTGTTGGTCATGGGGCTTGAACTCTGGGCCTGGGCGCTGTCCCCAAGCTCTTCAGCTTACCACTTGAGCTGCAGAGCCACTTCCAGTTTTCTGTAGGTTCCTTGGAGATCAGAGTCTCCATGATTCCTAATTGGGCTGGCTTTGAACAGTGATCCTTACATCTCAACCTTCTGAAGAGGTAGGAGGACAGGTGTGAGCCACCGGTGCCCGGCTGATCTGGCTTTTCACCACAATAGAATAGGAGCTCCTGAAAGCTTTTCTTTATTTCATCTGTGCCAGTACGCAGGCTTGAACTCACAGTCTGGGCTCTGGTCTCAAGGTTAGCACTCTACCACTTGAGCCACAGCTCCATTTCGGGGTTTTGGTAATTAATTAGCAAGAAGAGTCTCACTAACTTTCTTCTCCTGAGCTGACTTGACCCACGATCTCTTTCTCAGTCTCCTGAGTAGCTAGGATTTACAGGGGTTGAGCCACCACTGGCATTGGGCTAGAAGGTTTTCTTAAGCAAGCTTTCTTCCCTGCGTTTGCCTTGACTCCTCCATGCACAGGAGGTCTGAGGGTCAGGATCTGTGAAAAATAAGCTTCCAGCCACAGGAAATGGCTGGGGTACCTGGTAAAAAGCAAGATAATCTTCCCCCTGGTCCCCATTCTGGGACCCTCCCAGACTTGTCTGAAGCCACAGAACCTTCATCCCACCCACACCATCTGCTCTACATCACACCTCAGGACTTTTGCCGATGTTGCACCTTCTGCCTGAGACCTTCTCTCCTGAATCCACATCTTAGAACTCCTATGGAATTTTGGCACTGGTTATATCACCTCGTGGAGTATGTCTTTCCTTCCCTTCTCCCTCTTCTTTTTAATATTGAGTTGCTAG